>NC_133143.1:19959285-20243570 GCF_048418815.1 Hemitrygon akajei | reverse complement strand
CCACTCTCCACTCTCCACACTCCACTCTCCACTGCACTCTCCACTCTCCGCACCACTCTCCACTCTCCACTCAACTCTCCACTCTCCACTCCAGTCTCTACGCTCCACTCCATCCTCCACTCCACTCTCCACTCTCCACTCTCCACTCTCCACTCCACTCTCCGCTCCACTCTCCACTCTACTCTACAATCCACTCCACTCTCCACACTCTACGCTCCACTCCAATCTCCACTCTCCACTCCACTCTCCTCTCCACTCCACTCTCCACTCTCCACTCTCCACTCAACTCTCCACTCTCCACTCCACTCTCCACCTCACCACTCCAATCTCCACTCTCCACTCAACTCTCCACTCTCCACTCCAGTCTCTGCGCTCCACCTCCATCCTCCACTCCTCTCTCCACTCTCCACTCCAGTCTCCACTCCACTCAACAATCCACTCCACTCTCCACACTCCACTCTCCACTCTCCACTCCACTCTCCACTCTCCACTCCACTCTCCACTCCACTCTCCACTCCACTCCACTCTCCACTCCACTCTCTACTCAACTCTCCACTCTCCACTCCATCCTCCACTCCACTCTCCTCTCTCCACTCCACTCTCCACTCTTCACTCAACCCCTCCACTCTCCAATCCACTCTCCGCACTCCAATCTCCACTCCACTCTCCACTCTCCGCAACACTCTCCACTCTCCACTCAACTCTCCACTCCACTCTCCACTCTCCACTCCACTCTCCACTTCACTCTCCACTCCACTCTCCACTCCAATCCACTCTCGACCCAACTCTCCACTCAACTCTCCACACTCCACTCCATCCTCCACTCCACTCTCCAATCTCCACTCTCCACTCTCCACTCCACTCTCCGCTCCACTCTCCACTCTACTCTACTATCCACTCCACTCTCCACACTCCACGCTCCACTCCACTCTCCACTCTCCACTCCACTCTCCTCTCCACTCCACTCTCCACTCTCGACTCCACTCTCCACTCCACTCTCCACTCTCCACTCACTCTCCACAATCCGCACTCCACTCTCCACTCAACTCACCCACTCTCCACTCCACCCTCCACTCCACTGATCACTCCACTCCACTCTCCACTCTCCACTCCACCCTCCACTCCACCCTTCACTCCACTCTCCACTCTCCACTCCACTCTCCACTCAACACTCCACTCTCCACTCTCCACTCCACTCTCCTCTCCACTCCACTCCACTCACAACACTCCACCCCATTCTCCACTCTCCACTCCATCCTCCACTCCACTCTCCACTCTCCACTCCACTCTCCACTCACCACTCCACTCTCCACTCTTCATTCAACCCTCCACTCTTCACACCACTCTCCACTCAACTCACCACTCTCCACTCCACCCTCCACTCTCCACTCCACTGATGACTCCACTCCACTCTCCACTCCACCCTCCACTCCACTCTCCACAGCACTCTCTACTCCACTCTCCACTCAACACTCCACTCCACTCTCCACTCCTCTCTCCACTCCACTCTCCACTCTCCACTCACCACTCCACTCTCCACTCTTCATTCAACCCTCCACTCTTCACTCCACTCTCCACACTCTGCACTCACCCTCCACTCCACTCTCCACTCCACTCTCCACTCCACCCTCCACTCAACTCTCCACTGTCCAGACCACATTCCACTCTCCACTCCACTCCACTCTCCACTCTCCACTCCACTCTCCACTCCACTCTCTACGCTCCTCTACATCCTCCAGTCCACTCTCCACTCCACTCTCCTCTCCACTCCACTCTCCACTCCATCCTCCACTCCACTCTCCACTCTCGACTCCACTCTCCACTCCACTCTCCACTCTCCACTCCACTCTCCACAATCCGCACTCCACTCTCCACTCAACTCACCACTCTCCACTCCACCCCTCCACTCCACTGATCACTCCACTCCACTCTCCACTCTCCACTCCACCCTCCACTCCACCCTTCACTCCACTCTCCACTCTCCACTCCACTCTCCACTCAACACTCCACTCTCCACTCTCCACTCCACTCTCCTCTCCACTCCACTCCACTCACAACACTCCACCCCATTCTCCACTCTCCACTCCATCCTCCACTCCACTCTCCACTCTCCACTCCACTCTCCACTCACCACTCCACTCTCCACTCTTCATTCAACCCTCCACTCTTCACACCACTCTCCACTCAACTCACCACTCTCCACTCCACCCTCCACTCTCCACTCCACTGATGACTCCACTCCACTCTCCACTCCACCCTCCACTCCACTCTCCACAGCACTCTCTACTCCACTCTCCACTCAACACTCCCACTCCACTCTCCACTCCACTCTCCTCTCCACTCTCCACTCCACCCCCCACGCCACACTCCACTCCACTCTCCACTCTCCACTCCACTCTCCACTCCACCTTCCACTCAACTCTCCACTCTCCACTCCATCCTCCACTCCACTCTCCACTCTCCACTCCACTCTCCACTCTTCACACAACCCTCCACTCTCCACACTCCACTCTCCACTCCACTCTCCACTCTCCGCACCACTCTCCACTCTCCACTCAACTCTCCACTCTCCACTCCAGTCTCTACGCTCCACTCCATCCTCCACTCCACTCTCCACTCTCCACTCTCCACTCTCCACTCCACTCTCCGCTCCACTCTCCACTCTACTCTACAATCCACTCCACTCTCCACACTCCACGCTCCACTCCACTCTCCACTCTCCACTCCACTCTCCTCTCCACTCCACTCTCCACTCTCCACTCTCCACTCAACTCTCCACTCTCCACTCCACTCTCGACTCACCACTCCAATCTCCACTCTCCACTCAACTCTCCACTCTCCACTCCAGTCTCTACGCTCCACTCCATCCTCCACTCCACTCTCCACTCTCCACTCTCCACTCCAGTCTCCACTCTACTCAACGATGCACTCCACTCTCCACACTCCACTCTCCACTCCAACTCTCCACTCCACTCTCCACTCTCCACTCCACTCTCCACTCCACTCTCCACTCTCCACTCCACTCTCCACTCTCCACTCCACAATCCACTCCACTCTCCACTCCACTCTCCTCTCCACTCTCCACTCCACCCCCCACTCCACTCTCACTCTCCACTCCACTCTCCAATCCACACTCCACTCCCTCTCCACTCTCCACTCCAGTCTCTGCTCCACTCTCCACTCCACTCTCCGCTCCACTCTCCACTCCACTCCTCTGCTCCACTCTCCACTCCACTCTCCACTCTCCACTCCACTCTCCACTCTCCACTCCCCACTTCCACACTCCACTCTCCACTCTCCACTCCACTCTCCACTCCACCCTCCACTCAACTCTCCACTGTCCAGACCACATTCCACTCTCCACTCCACTCCACTCTCCACTCTCCACTCCACTCTCCACTCCACTCTCCACTCCACTCTCTACGCTCCACTACATCCTCCATTCCACTCTCCACTCCACTCTCCTCTCCACTCCACTCTCCACTCCATCCTCCACTCCACTCTCCAATCTCCACTCCACTCTCCACTCTCCACTCCACTCTCCACTCACCACTCCACTCTCCACTCTTCACTCAACCCTCCACTCTTCACTCCACTCTCCACAATCCGCACTCCACTCTCCACTCAACTCACCACTCTCCACTCCACCCTCCACTCCACTGATCACTCCACTCCACTCTCCACTCTCCACTCCACCCTCCACTCCACCCTTCACTCCACTCTCCACTCTCCACTCCACTCTCCACTCAACACTCCACTCTCCACTCTCCACTCCACTCTCCTCTCCACTCCACTCCACTCTCCACACTCCACCCCATTCTCCACTCTCCACTCCATCCTGCACTCCACTCTCCACTCTCCACTCCCACTCTCCACTCACCACTCCACTCTCCACTCTTCATTCAACCCTCCACTCTTCACACCACTCTCCACTCAACTCACCACTCTCCACTCCACCCTCCACTCACCACTCCACTCTCCACTCTTCATTCAACCCTCCACTCTTCACTCCACTCTCCACACTCTGCACTCCACTCTCCACTCAACTCACCACTCTCCGCTCCACCCTCCACTCTCCACTCCACTGATCACTCCACTCCACTCTCCACTCCACCCTCCACTCCACTCTCCACTCCACTCTCCACTCCACTCTCCACTCAACACTCCACTCCACTCTCCACTCCACTCTCCTCTCCACTCTCCACTCCATCCTCCACTCCACTCTCCACTCTCCACACTCCACTCTCCACTGCACTCTCCACTCTCCGCACCACTCTCCACTCTCCACTCAACTCTCCACTCTCCACTCCAGTCTCTACGCTCCACTCCATCCTCCACTCCACTCTCCACTTCCACTCTCCACTCTCCACTCCACTCTCCGCTCCACTCCTCCACTCTCCACTCTACTCTACAATCCACTCCACTCTCCACACTCTACGCTCCACTCCAATCTCCACTCTCCACTCCACTCTCCTCTCCACTCCACTCTCCACTCTCCACTCTCCACTCAACTCTCCACTCTCCACTCCACTCTCCCACTCACCACTCCAATCTCCACTCTCCACTCAACTCTCCACTCTCCACTCCAGTCTCTGCGCTCCACTCCATCCTCCACTCCTCTCTCCACTCTCCACTCCAGTCTCCACTCCACTCAACAATCCACTCCACTCTCCCACACTCCACTCTCCACTCTCCACTCCACTCTCCACTCTCCACTCCACTCTCCACTCCACTCTCCACTCCACTCCACTCTCCACTCCACTCTCTACTCAACTCTCCACTCTCCACTCCATCCTCCACTCCACTCTCCTCTCTCCACTCCACTCTCCACTCTTCACTCAACCCTCCACTCTCCAATCCACTCTCCGCACTCCAATCTCCACTCCACTCTCCACTCTCCGCAACACCTCTCCACTCTCCACTCAACTCTCCACTCCACTCTCACTCTCCACTCCACTCTCCACTTCACTCTCCACTCCACTCTCCACTCCAATCCACTCTCGACCCAACTCTCCACTCAACTCTCCACACTCCACTCCATCCTCCACTCCACTCTCCAATCTCCACTCTCCACTCTCCACTCCACTCTCCGCTCCACTCTCCACTCTACTCTACAATCCACTCCACTCTCCACACTCCACGCTCCACTCCACTCTCCACTCTCCACTCCACTCTCCTCTCCACTCACTCTCCACTCTCCACTCTCCACTCAACTCTCCACTCTCCACTCCACTCTCCACTCACCACTCCAATCTCCACTCTCCACTCAACTATCCACTCTCCACTCCAGTCTCTACGCTCCACTCCATCCTCCACTCCACTCTCCACTCTCCACTCTCCACTCCAGTCTCCACTCTACTCAACAATGCACTCCACTCTCCACACTCCACTCTCCACTCCACTCTCCACTCTCCACTCCACAATCCACTCCACTCTCCACTCCACTCTCCTCTCCACTCTCCACTCCACCCCCCACTCCACTCTCCACTCTCCACTCCACTCTCCACTCCACACTCCACTCCCTCTCCACTCTCCACTCCAGTCTCTGCTCCACTCTCACTCCCTCCACTCTCCGCTCCACTCTCCACTCCACTCTCCGCTCCACTCTCCACTCTCCACTCCACTCTCCACTCTCCACTCCACTCTCACTCTCCACTCCCCACTCCACACTCCACTCCTCTCCACTCTCCACTCCACTCTCCACTCCACCCTCCACTCAACTCTCCACTGTCCAGAGCACATTCCACTCTCCACTCCACTCCACTCTCCACTCTCCACTCCACTCTCCACTCCACTCTCCACTCCACTCTCTACGCTCCACTACATCCTCCATTCCACTCTCCACTCCACTCTCCTCTCCACTCCACTCTCCACTCCATCCTCCACTCCACTCTCCTCTCCACTCCACTCTCCACTCCATCCTCCACTCCACTCTCCACTCTCCACTCCACTCTCCACTCCACTCTCCACTCACCACTCCACTCTCCACTCTTCACTCAACCCTCTACTCTTCACTCCACTCTCCACTCAACTCACCACTCTCCACTCACCCTCCACTCCACTGATCACTCCACTCCACTCTCCACTCTCCACTCCACCCTCCACTCCACCCTTCACTCCACTCTCCACTCTCCACTCCACTCTCCACTCAACACTCCACTCTCCACTCTCCACTCCACGCTCCTCTCCACTCCACTCCACTCTCCACACTCCACCCATTCTCACTCTCCACTCCATCCTCCACTCAACTCACCACTCTCCACTCCACCCTCCACTCACCACTCCACTCTCCACTCTCACTCTTCATTCAACCCTCCACTCTTCACTCCACTCTCCACACTCTGCACTCCACTCTCCACTCAACTCACCACTCTCCACTCCACCCTCCACTCTCCACTCCACTGATCACTCCACTCCACTCTCCACTCCACCCTCCACTCCACTCGCCACTCCACTCTCCACTCCACTCTCCACTCAACACTCCACTCCACTCTCCACTCCACTCTCCACTCCACTCTTCAACTCCACCTTCCACTCAACTCTCCGCTCTCCACTCCATCCTCCACTCCACTCTCCACTCTCAACTCCACTCTCCACTCTTCACACAACCCCCACTCTCCACACTCCACTCTCCACTCCACTCTCCACTCTCCGTACCACTCTCCACTCTCCACTCAACTCTCCACTCTCCACCCACTCTCCACTCCACTCTCCACTCCTCCAGTCTCTGCTCCACTCTCCACTCTCCACTGCACTCTCCGCTCCACTCTCCACTACACTCACCGCTCCACTCTCCACTCTCCACTCCACTCTCCACTCTCCACTCCCCACTCCACACTCCACTCTCCACTCTCCACTCCACTCTCCACTCCACCCTCCACTCAACTCTCCACTGTCCAGACCACATTCCACTCTCACTCCACTCCACTCTCCACTCTCCACTCCACTCTCCACTCCACTCTCCACTCCACTCTCTACGCTCCACTACATCCTCCATTCCACTCTCCACTCCACTCTCCTCTCCACTCCACTCTCCACTCCATCCTCCACTCCACTCTCCTCTCCACTCCACTCTCCACTCCATCCTCCACTCCACTCTCCACTCTCCACTCCACTCTCCACTCCACTCTCCACTCACCACTCCACTCTCCACTCTTCACTCAACCCTCTACTCTTCACTCCACTCTCCACTCAACTCACCACTCTCCACTCCACCCCTCCACTCCACTGATCACTCCACTCCACTCTCCACTCTCCACTCCACCCTCCACTCCACCCTTCACTCCACTCTCCCTCTCCCACTCCACTCTCCACTCAACACTCCACTCTCCACTCTCCACTCCCACTCTCCTCTCCACTCCACTCCACTCTCCACACTCCACCCCCATTCTCCACTCTCCACTCCATCCTCCACTCCACCTCTCCACTCTCCACTCCACTCTCCACTCACCACTCCACTCTCCACTCTTCATTCAACCCTCCACTCTTCACACCACTCTCCACTCAACTCACCACTCTCCACTCAACCCCTCCACTCACCACTCCACTCTCCACTCTTCATTCAACCCTCCACTCTTCACTCCACTCTCCACACTCTGCACTCCACTCTCCACTCAACTCACCACTCTCCACTCCACCCTCCACTCTCCACTCACTGATCACTCCACTCCACTCTCCACTCCACCCTCCACTCCACTCGCCACTCCACTCTCCACTCCACTCTCCACTCAACACTCACTCCACTCTCCACTCCACTCTCCACTCCACTCTTCACTCCACCTTCCACTCAACTCTCCGCTCTCCACTCCATCCTCCACTCCACTCTCCACTCTCAACTACACTCTCCACTCTTCACACAACCCTCCACTCTCCACACTCCACTCTCCACTCCACTCTCCACTCTCCGTACCACTCTCCACTCTCCACTCAACTCTCCACTCTCCACTCCACTCTCCACTCCACTCTCCACTCCAGTCTCTGCTCCACTCTCCACTCTCCACTGCACTCTCCGCTCCACTCTCCACTACACTCACCGCTCCACTCTCCACTCTCCACTCCACTCTCCACTCTCCACTCCACTCTCCACTCTCCACTCCCCACTCCACACTCCACTCTCAACTCCACCCTCCACTCAACTCTCCACTGTCCAGACCACATTCCACTCTCCACTCCACTCCACTCTCCACTCTCCACTCCTCTCTCCACTCCACTCTCCACTCCACTCTCTACGCTCCACTACATCCTCCATTCCACTCTCCACTCCACTCTCCTCTCCACTCCACTCTCCACTCTCCATCCTCCACTCCACTCTCCACACTCCACTCCACTCTCCACTCTCCACTCCACTCTCCACTCACCACTCCACTCTCCACTCTTCACTCAACCCTCCACTCTTCACTCCACTCTCCACAATCCGCACTCCACTCTCCACTCAACTCACCACTCTCCACTCCACCCTCCACTCCACCGATCACTCCACTCCACTCTCCACTCTCCACTCCACCCTCCACTCCACCCTTCACTCCACTCTCCACTCTCCACTCCACTCTCCACTCAACACTCCACTCTCCACTCTCCACTCCACTCTCCTCTCCACTCCACTCCACTCTCCACATCCACCCCATTCTCCACTCTCCACTCCATCCTCCACTCCACTCTCCACTCTCCACTCCACTCTCCACTCACCACTCCAACTCTCCACTCTTCATTCAACCCTCCACTCTTCACACCACTCTCCACTCAACTCACCACTCTCCACTCCACCCTCCACTCACCACTCCACTCTCCACTCTTCATTCAAGCCTCCACTCTTCACATCCACTCTCCACACTCTGCACTCCACTCTCCACTCAACTCACCACTCTCCACTCCACCCTCCACTCTCCACTCCACTGATCACTCCACTCCACTCTCCACTCCACCCTCCACTCCACTCTCCACTCCACTCTCCACTCCACTCTCCACTCAACACTCCACTCCACTCTCCACTCCACTCTCCTCTCCACTCTCCACTCCACCCCCCACTCCACACTCCACTCCACTCTCCACTCCATCCTCCACTCCACTCTCCACTCTCCCACTCCACTCTCCACTCTTCACACAACTCTCCACTCTCCACACTCCACTCTCCACTCCACTCTCCACTCTCCGCACCACTCTCCACACTCCACTCAACTCTCCACTCTCCACTCCAGTCTCTACGCTCCACTCCATCCTCCGCTCCACTCTCCACTCTCCACTCTCCACTCTCCGCTCCACTCTCCACTCTACTCTACAATCCACTCCACTCTCCACACTCTACGCTCCACTCCAATCTCCACTCTCCACTCCACTCTCCTCTCCACTCCACTCTCCACTCTCCACTCTCCACTCAAACTCTCCACTCTCCACTCCACTCTCCACTCACCACTCCAATCTCCACTTTCCACTCAACTCTCCACTCTCCACTCCAGTCTCTGCGCTCCACTCCATCCTCCACGCCACTCTCCACTCTCCACTCTCCACTCCAGTCTCCACTCCACTCAACAATCCACTCCACTCTCCACACTCCACTCTCCACTCCACTCTCCACTCTCCACTCCACTCTCCACTCTCCACTCCACTCTCCACTCCACTCTCCACTCCACTCCACTCTCCACTCCACTCTCTACTCAACTCTCCACTCTCCACTCCATCCTCCACTCCACTCTCCTCTCTCCACTCCACTCTCCACTCTCCACTCCACTCTCCACTCACCACTCCACTCTCCACTCTTCATTCAAACCCTCCACTCTTCACTCCACTCTCCCACACTCTGCACTCCACCCTCCACTCCACTCTCCACTCCACTCTCCACTCCACCCTCCACTCAACTCTCCACTGTCCAGACCACATCCACTCTCCACTCCACTCCTCTCTCCACTCTCCACTCCACTCTCCACTCCACTCTCTAACGCTCCACTACATCCTCCATTCCACTCTCCACTCCACTCTCCTCTCCACTCCACCTCTCCACTCCATCCTCCACTCCACTCTCCACTCTCGACTCCACTCTCCACTCTCCACTCCACTCTCCGCTCACCACTCCACTCTCCACTCTTCACTCAACCCTCCACTCTTCACTCAACCCTCCACTCTTCACTCCACTCTCCACAATCCGCACTCCACTCTCCACTCAACTCACCACTCTCCACTCCACCCTCACTCCACTGATCACATCCACTCCACACTCCACCTCTCCACTCCACTCTCCACTCCACTCTCCACTCAACACTCCACTCCACTCTCCACTCCACTCTCCTCTCCACTCTCCACTCCACCCCCCCACTCCACACTCCACTCCACTCTCCACTCCATCCTCCACTCCACTCTCCACTCTCCACTCCACTCTCCACTCTTCACACAACTCTCCACTCTCCACACTCCACTCTCCACTCCACTCTCCACTCTCCGCACCACTCTCCACTCTCCACTCAACTCTCCACTCTCCACTCCAGTCCTCTACCCTCCACTCCATCCCTCCGCTCCACTCTCCACTCTCCACTCTCCACTCTCCGCTCCACTCTCCACTCTACTCTAAATCCACTCCACTCTCCACACTCTAGCTCCCACTCCAATCTCCACTCTCCACTCCACTCTCCTCTCCACTCCACTCTCCACTCTCCACTCTCCACTCAACTCTCCACTCTCCACTCCACTCTCCACTCACCACTCGAATCTCCAATCTCACCACTCTCCACTCAACAGTCTCTGCGACTCCCAAGCCATCCTCCACTCCACTCTCCACTCTCTCCACCTCCACTCTCCACTCCACTCACTCACTCCACTCACCATCACACTCACTCTCCACTCCACTCTCCACTCTCACTCACTCTCACTCTCCACTCCACTCTCCCTCCACGCTCCACTCCACTCCACTCATCCACTCCACTCTCTACTCAACTCTCCCACTCTCCACTCCATCCTCCACTCCCTATCCTCTCTCCACTCCACTCTCCACTCCCACTCCACTCTCCACTCACCACTCCACTCTCCACTCTTCATTCAACCCTCCACTCTTCACTCCACTCTCCACACTCTGCACTCCACCCTCCACTCCACTCTCCACTCCACTCTCCACTCCACCCTCCACTCAACTCTCCACTGTCCAGACCACATTCCACTCTCCACTCCACTCCTCTCTCCACTCTCCACTCCACTCTCTACGCTCCACTACATCCTCCATTCCACTCTCCACTCCACTCTCCTCTCCACTCCACTCTCCACTCCATCCTCCACTCCACTCTCCACTCTCGACTCCACTCTCCACTCTCCACTCCACTCTCCGCTCACCACTCCACTCTCCACTCTTCACTCAACCCTCCACTCTTCACTCAACCCTCCACTCTTCACTCCACTCTCCACAATCCGCACTCCACTCTCCACTCAACTCACCACTCTCCACTCCACCCTCCACTCCACTGATCACTCCACTCCACTCTCCACTCTCCACTCCCACCCTCCACTCCACCCTTCACTCCACTCTCCACTCTCCACTCCACTCTCCACTCAACACTCCACTCTCCACTCTCCACTCCACTCTCCTCTCCACTCCACTCCACTCTCCACACTCCACCCCATTCTCCACTCTCCACTCCATCCTCCACTCCACTCTCCACTCTCCACTCCACTCTCCACTCACCACTCCACTCTCCACTCTTCATTCAACCCTCCACTCTTCACACCAGTCTCCACTCAACTCACCACTCTCCACTCAACCCTCCACTCTCCACTCCACTGATCACTCCACTCCACTCTCCACTCCACCCTCCACTCCACTCTCCACAGCACTCTCTACTCCACTCTCCACTCAACATTCCACTCCACTCTCCACTCCACTCTCCTCTCCACTCTCCACTCCACCCCCCACTCCACACTCCACTCCACTCTCCACTCTCCACTCCACTCTCCACTCCACCTTCCACTCAACTCTCCACTCTCCACTCCATCCTCCACTCCACTCTCCACTCTCCACTCCACTCTCCACTCTTCACACAACACTCCACTCTCCACACTCCACTCTCCACTCCACTCTCCACTCTCCGCACCACTCTCCACTCTCCACTCAATTCTCCACTCTCCACTCCAGTCTCTACGCTCCACTCCATCCTCCACTCCACTCTCCACTCTCCACTCTCCACTCTCCACTCCACTCTCCGCTCCACTCTCCACTCTACTCTACAATCCACTCCACTCTCCACACTCCACGCTCCACTCCACTCTCCACTCTCCACTCCACTCTCCTCTACACTCCACTCTCCACTCTCCACTCTCCACTCAACTCTCCACTCTCCACTCCACTCTCCACTCACCACTCCAATCTCCACTCTCCACTCAACTCTCCACTCTCCACTCCACTCTACGCTCCACTCCATCCTCCACTCCACTCTCCACTCTCCACTCTCCACTCCAGTCTCCACTCTACTCAACAATGCACTCCACTCTCCACACTCCACTCTCCACTCCACTCTCCACTCCACTCTCCACTCCACTCTCCACTCTCCACTCCACTCTCCACTCTCCACTCCACAATCCACTCCACTCTCCACTCCACTCTCCTCTCGACACTCCACTCCACCCCCCACTCCACTCTCCACTCTCCACTCCACTCTCCACTCCACACTCCACTCCCTCTCCACTCTCCACTCCAGTCTCTGCTCCACTCTCCACTCTCCACTCCACTCTCCGCTCCACTCTCCACTCCACTCTCTGCTCCACTCTCCACTCTCCACTCCACTCTCCACTCACCACTCCAATCTCCACTCTCCACTCAACTCTCCACTCTACACTCCAGTCTCTGCGCTCCACTCCATCCTCCACTGCACTCTCCACTCTCCACTCTCCACTCCAGTCTCCACTCCACTCAACAATCCACTCCAGTCTCCACACTCCACTCTCCACTCCACTCTCCACTCTCCACTCCACTCTCCACTCTCCACTCCACTCTCCACTCCACTCCACTCTCCACTCCACTCTCTACTCAACTCACAACTCTCCACTCTCCACTCTCCACTCCACTCTCCTCTCCACTCCACTCCACTCTCCACACTCCACCCCATTCTCCACTCTCCACTCCATCCTCCACTCCACTCTCCACTCTCCACTCCACTCTCCACTCACCACTCCACTCTCCACTCTTCATTCAACCCTCCACTCTTCACACCACTCTCCACTCAACTCACCACTCTCCACTCCACCCTCCACTCACCACTCCACTCTCCACTCTTCATTCAAGCCTCCACTCTTCACTCCACTCTCCACACTCTGCACTCCACTCTCCACTCAACTCACCACTCTCCACTCCACCCTCCACTCTCCACTCCACTGATCACTCCACTCCACTCTCCACTCCACCCTCCACTCCACTCTCCACTCCACTCTCCACTCCACTCTCCACTCAACACTCCACTCCACTCTCCACTCCACTCTCCTCTCCACTCTCCACTCCACCCCCCACTCCACACTCCACTCCACTCTCCACTCCATCCTCCACTCCACTCTCCACTCTCCACTCCACTCTCCACTCTTCACACAACTCTCCACTCTCCACACTCCACTCTCCACTCCACTCTCCACTCTCCGCACCACTCTCCACACTCCACTCAACTCTCCACTCTCCACTCCAGTCTCTACGCTCCACTCCATCCTCCGCTCCACTCTCCACTCTCCACTCTCCACTCTCCGCTCCACTCTCCACTCTACTCTACAATCCACTCCACTCTCCACACTCTACGCTCCACTCCAATCTCCACTCTCCACTCCACTCTCCTCTCCACTCCACTCTCCACTCTCCACTCTCCACTCAACTCTCCACTCTCCACTCCACTCTCCACTCACCACTCCAATCTCCACTTTCCACTCAACTCTCCACTCTCCACTCCAGTCTCTGCGCTCCACTCCATCCTCCACTCCACTCTCCACTCTCCACTCTCCACTCCAGTCTCCACTCCACTCAACAATCCACTCCACTCTCCACACTCCACTCTCCACTCCACTCTCCACTCTCCACTCCACTCTCCACTCTCCACTCCACTCTCCACTCCACTCTCCACTCCACTCCACTCTCCACTCCACTCTCTACTCAACTCTCCACTCTCCACTCCATCCTCCACTCCACTCTCCTCTCTCCACTCCACTCTCCACTCTCCACTCCACTCTCCACTCACCACTCCACTCTCCACTCTTCATTCAACCCTCCACTCTTCACTCCACTCTCCACACTCTGCACTCCACCCTCCACTCCACTCTCCACTCCACTCTCCACTCCACCCTCCACTCAACTCTCCACTGTCCAGACCACATTCCACTCTCCACTCCACTCCTCTCTCCACTCTCCACTCCACTCTCCACTCCACTCTCTACGCTCCACTACATCCTCCATTCCACTCTCCACTCCACTCTCCTCTCCACTCCACTCTCCACTCCATCCTCCACTCCACTCTCCACTCTCGACTCCACTCTCCACTCTCCACTCCACTCTCCGCTCACCACTCCACTCTCCACTCTTCACTCAACCCTCCACTCTTCACTCAACCCTCCACTCTTCACTCCACTCTCCACAATCCGCACTCCACTCTCCACTCAACTCACCACTCTCCACTCCACCCTCCACTCCACTGATCACTCCACTCCACACTCCACTCTCCACTCCACTCTCCACTCCACTCTCCACTCAACACTCCACTCCACTCTCCACTCCACTCTCCTCTCCACTCTCCACTCCACCCCCCACTCCACACTCCACTCCACTCTCCACTCCATCCTCCACTCCACTCTCCACTCTCCACTCCACTCTCCACTCTTCACACAACTCTCCACTCTCCACACTCCACTCTCCACTCCACTCTCCACTCTCCGCACCACTCTCCACTCTCCACTCAACTCTCCACTCTCCACTCCAGTCTCTACCCTCCACTCCATCCTCCGCTCCACTCTCCACTCTCCACTCTCCACTCTCCGCTCCACTCTCCACTCTACTCTACAATCCACTCCACTCTCCACACTCTACGCTCCACTCCAATCTCCACTCTCCACTCCACTCTCCTCTCCACTCCACTCTCCACTCTCCACTCTCCACTCAACTCTCCACTCTCCACTCCACTCTCCACTCACCACTCCAATCTCCACTCTCCACTCAACTCTCCACTCTCCACTCCAGTCTCTGCGCTCCACTCCATCCTCCACTCCACTCTCCACTCTCCACTCTCCACTCCAGTCTCCACTCCACTCAACAATCCACTCCACTCTCCACACTCCACTCTCCACTCCACTCTCCACTCTCCACTCCACTCTCCACTCTCCACTCCACTCTCCACTCCACTCTCCACTCCACTCCACTCTCCACTCCACTCTCTACTCAACTCTCCACTCTCCACTCCATCCTCCACTCCACTCTCCTCTCTCCACTCCACTCTCCACTCTCCACTCCACTCTCCACTCACCACTCCACTCTCCACTCTTCATTCAACCCTCCACTCTTCACTCCACTCTCCACACTCTGCACTCCACCCTCCACTCCACTCTCCACTCCACTCTCCACTCCACCCTCCACTCAACTCTCCACTGTCCAGACCACATTCCACTCTCCACTCCACTCCTCTCTCCACTCTCCACTCCACTCTCTATGCTCCACTACATCCTCCATTCCACTCTCCACTCCACTCTCCTCTCCACTCCACTCTCCACTCCATCCTCCACTCCACTCTCCACTCTCGACTCCACTCTCCACTCTCCACTCCACTCTCCGCTCACCACTCCACTCTCCACTCTTCACTCAACCCTCCACTCTTCACTCAACCCTCCACTCTTCACTCCACTCTCCACAATCCGCACTCCACTCTCCACTCAACTCACCACTCTCCACTCCACCCTCCACTCCACTGATCACTCCACTCCACTCTCCACTCTCCACTCCACCCTCCACTCCACCCTTCACTCCACTCTCCACTCTCCACTCCACTCTCCACTCAACACTCCACTCTCCACTCTCCACTCCACTCTCCTCTCCACTCCACTCCACTCTCCACACTCCACCCCATTCTCCACTCTCCACTCCATCCTCCACTCCACTCTCCACTCTCCACTCCACTCTCCACTCACCACTCCACTCTCCACTCTTCATTCAACCCTCCACTCTTCACACCAGTCTCCACTCAACTCACCACTCTCCACTCAACCCTCCACTCTCCACTCCACTGATCACTCCACTCCACTCTCCACTCCACCCTCCACTCCACTCTCCACAGCACTCTCTACTCCACTCTCCACTCAACATTCCACTCCACTCTCCACTCCACTCTCCTCTCCACTCTCCACTCCACCCCCCACTCCACACTCCACTCCACTCTCCACTCTCCACTCCACTCTCCACTCCACCTTCCACTCAACTCTCCACTCTCCACTCCATCCTCCACTCCACTCTCCACTCTCCACTCCACTCTCCACTCTTCACACAACACTCCACTCTCCACACTCCACTCTCCACTCCACTCTCCACTCTCCGCACCACTCTCCACTCTCCACTCAATTCTCCACTCTCCACTCCAGTCTCTACGCTCCACTCCATCCTCCACTCCACTCTCCACTCTCCACTCTCCACTCTCCACTCCACTCTCCGCTCCACTCTCCACTCTACTCTACAATCCACTCCACTCTCCACACTCCACGCTCCACTCCACTCTCCACTCTCCACTCCACTCTCCTCTACACTCCACTCTCCACTCTCCACTCTCCACTCAACTCTCCACTCTCCACTCCACTCTCCACTCACCACTCCAATCTCCACTCTCCACTCAACTCTCCACTCTCCACTCCACTCTACGCTCCACTCCATCCTCCACTCCACTCTCCACTCTCCACTCTCCACTCCAGTCTCCACTCTACTCAACAATGCACTCCACTCTCCACACTCCACTCTCCACTCCACTCTCCACTCCACTCTCCACTCCACTCTCCACTCTCCACTCCACTCTCCACTCTCCACTCCACAATCCACTCCACTCTCCACTCCACTCTCCTCTCGACACTCCACTCCACCCCCCACTCCACTCTCCACTCTCCACTCCACTCTCCACTCCACACTCCACTCCCTCTCCACTCTCCACTCCAGTCTCTGCTCCACTCTCCACTCTCCACTCCACTCTCCGCTCCACTCTCCACTCCACTCTCTGCTCCACTCTCCACTCTCCACTCCACTCTCCACTCACCACTCCAATCTCCACTCTCCACTCAACTCTCCACTCTACACTCCAGTCTCTGCGCTCCACTCCATCCTCCACTGCACTCTCCACTCTCCACTCTCCACTCTCCACTCCACTCTCCGCTCCACTCCACTCTCCACTCTCCACTCCACTCTCCACTCCACACTCCACTCCCTCTCCACTCTCCACTCCAGTCTCTGCTCCACTCTCCACTCTCCACTCCACTCTCCGCTCCACTCTCCACTCCACTCTCTGCTCCACTCTCCACTCTCCACTCCACTCTCCACTCACCACTCCAATCTCCACTCTCCACTCAACTCTCCACTCTACACTCCAGTCTCTGCGCTCCACTCCATCCTCCACTGCACTCTCCACTCTCCACTCTCCACTCCAGTCTCCACTCCACTCAACAATCCACTCCAGTCTCCACACTCCACTCTCCACTCCACTCTCCACTCTCCACTCCACTCTCCACTCTCCACTCCACTCTCCACTCCACTCCACTCTCCACTCCACTCTCTACTCAACTCACAACTCTCCACTCCATCCTCCACTCCACTCTCCTCTCTCCACTCCACTCTCCACTCTCCACTCCACTCTCCACTCACCACTCCACTCTCCACTCTTCATTCAACCCTCCACTCTTCACTCCACTCTCCACACTCTGCACTCCACCCTCCACTCCACTCTCCACTCCACTCTCCACTCCACCCTCCACTCAACTCTCCACTGTCCAGACCACATTCCACTCTCCACTCCACTCCACTCTCCACTCTCCACTCCACTCTCCACTCCACTCTCTACGCTCCTCTACATCCTCCATTCCACTCTCCACTCCACTCTCCTCTCCACTCCACTCTCCACTCCATCCTCCACTCCACTCTCCAATCTCGAATCCACTCTCCACTCTCCACTCCACTCTTCACTCTCCACTCCACTCTCCACAATCCGCACTCCACTCTCCACTCAACTCACCACTCTCCACTCCACCCTCCACTCCACTGATCACTCCACTCCACTCTCCACTCTCCACTCCACCCTCCACTCCACCCTTCACTCCACTCTCCACTCTCCACTCCACTCTCCACTCAACACTCCACTCTCCACTCTCCACTCCACTCTCCTCTCCACTCCACTCCACTCTCCACACTCCACCCCATTCTCCACTCTCCACTCCACCCTCCACTCCACTGATCACTCCACTCCACTCTCCACTCTCCACTCCACCCTCCACTCCACCCTTCACTCCACTCTCCACTCTCCACTCCACTCTCCACTCAACACTCCACTCTCCACTCTCCACTCCACTCTCCTCTCCACTCCACTCCACTCTCCACACTCCACCCCATTCTCCACTCTCCACTCCATCCTCCACTCCACTCTCCACTCTCCACTCCACTCTCCACTCACCACTCCACTCTCCACTCTTCATTCAACCCTCCACTCTTCACACCACTCTCCACTCAACTCACCACTCTCCACTCCACCCTCCACTCTCCACTCCACTGATGACTCCACTCCACTCTCCACTCCACCCTCCACTCCACTCTCCACAGCACTCTCTACTCCACTCTCCACTCAACACTCCACTCCACTCTCCACTCCACTCTCCTCTCCACTCTCCACTCCACCCCCCACTCCACACTCCACTCCACTCTCCACTCTCCACTCCACTCTCCACTCCACCTTCCACTCAACTCTCCACTCTCCACTCCATCCTCCACTCCACTCTCCACTCTCCACTCCACTCTCCACTCTTCACACAACCCTCCACTCTCCACACTCCACTCTCCACTCCACTCTCCACTCTCCGCACCACTCTCCACTCTCCACTCAACTCTCCACTCTCCACCCCAGTCTCTACGCTCCACTCCATCCTCCACTCCACTCTCCACTCTCCACTCTCCACTCTCCACTCCACTCTCCGCTCCACTCTCCACTCTACTCTACAATCCACTCCACTCTCCACACTCCACGCTCCACTCCACTCTCCACTCTCCACTCCACTCTCCTCTCCACTCCACTCTCCACTCTCCACTCTCCTCTCCACTCCACTCTCCACTCTCCACTCTCCACTCCACTCTCCTCTCCACTCCACTCTCCACTCCACTCTCCTCTCCACTCCACTCTCCACTCTCCACTCTCCTCTCCACTCCACTCTCCACTCTCCACTCTCCACTCTACTCTACAATCCACTCCACTCTCCACACTCCACGCTCCACTCCACTCTCCACTCTCCACTCCACTCTCCTCTCCACTCCACTCTCCACTCTCCACTCTCCTCTCCACTCCACTCTCCACTCTCCACTCCACTGTCGACTCACCACTCCAATCTCCACTCTCCACTCAACTCTCCACTCTCCACTCCAGTCTCTACGCTCCACTCCATCCTCCACTCCACTCTCCACTCTCCACTCTCCACTCCAGTCTCCACTCTACTCAACAATGCACTCCACTCTCCACACTCCACTCTCCACTCCACTCTCCACTCCACTCTCCACTCTCCACTCCACTCTCCACTCCACTCTCCACTCTCCACTCCACTCTCCACTCTCCACTCCACAATCCACTCCACTCTCCACTCCACTCTCCTCTCCACTCTCCACTCCACCCCCCACTCCACTCTCCACTCTCCACTCCACTCTCCACTCCACACTCCACTCCCTCTCCACTCTCCACTCCAGTCTCTGCTCCACTCTCCACTCCCCACTCCACACTCCACTCTCCACTCTCCACTCCACTCTCCACTCCACCCTCCACTCAACTCTCCACTGTCCAGACCACATTCCACTCTCCACTCCACTCCACTCTCCACTCTCCACTCCACTCTCCACTCCACTCTCCACTCCACTCTCTACGCTCCACTACATCCTCCATTCCACTCTCCACTCCACTCTCCTCTCCACTCCACTCTCCACTCCATCCTCCACTCCACTCTCCAATCTCCACTCCACTCTCCACTCTCCACTCCACTCTCCACTCACCACTCCACTCTCCACTCTCCACTCAACTCACCACTCTGCACTCCACCCTCCACTCCACTGATCACTCCACTCCACTCTCCACTCTCCACTCCACCCTCCACTCCACCCTTCACTCCACTCTCCACTCTCCACTCCACTCTCCACTCAACACTCCACTCTCCACTCTCCACTCCACTCTCCTCTCCACTCCACTCCACTCTCCACACTCCACCCCATTCTCCACTCTCCACTCCATCCTGCACTCCACTCTCCACTCTCCACTCCACTCTCCACTCACCACTCCACTCTCCACTCTTCATTCAACCCTCCACTCTTTACACCACTCTCCACTCAACTCACCACTCTCCACTCCACCCTCCACTCACCACTCCACTCTCCACTCTTCATTCAACCCTCCACTCTTCACTCCACTCTCCACACTCTGCACTCCACTCTCCACTCAACTCACCACTCTCCGCTCCACCCTCCACTCTCCACTCCACTGATCACTCCACTCCACTCTCCACTCCACCCTCCACTCCACTCTCCACTCCACTCTCCACTCCACTCTCCACTCAACACTCCACTCCACTCTCCACTCCACTCTCCTCTCCACTCTCCACTCCATCCTCCACTCCACTCTCCACTCTCCACTCCACTCTCCACTCTTCACACAACTCTCCACTCTCCACACTCCACTCTCCACTGCACTCTCCACTCTCCGCACCACTCTCCACTCTCCACTCAACTCTCCACTCTCCACTCCAGTCTCTACGCTCCACTCCATCCTCCACTCCACTCTCCACTCTCCACTCTCCACTCTCCACTCCACTCTCCGCTCCACTCTCCACTCTACTCTACAATCCACTCCACTCTCCACACTCTACGCTCCACTCCAATCTCCACTCTCCACTCCACTCTCCTCTCCACTCCACTCTCCACTCTCCACTCTCCACTCAACTCTCCACTCTCCACTCCACTCTCCACTCACCACTCCAATCTCCACTCTCCACTCAACTCTCCACTCTCCACTCCAGTCTCTGCGCTCCACTCCATCCTCCACTCCACTCTCCACTCTCCACTCTCCACTCCAGTCTCCACTCCACTCAACAATCCACTCCACTCTCCACACTCCACTCTCCACTCTCCACTCCACTCTCCACTCTCCACTCCACTCTCCACTCCACTCTCCACTCCACTCCACTCTCCACTCCACTCTCTACTCCACTCTCCACTCCATCCTCCACTCCACTCTCCTCTCTCCACTCCACTCTCCACTCTTCACTCAACCCTCCACTCTCCAATCCACTCTCCGCACTCCAATCTCCACTCCACTCTCCACTCTCCGCAACACTCTCCACTCTCCACTCAACTCTCCACTCCACTCTCCACTCTCCACTCCACTCTCCACTTCACTCTCCACTCCACTCTCCACTCCAATCCACTCTCGACTCCACTCTCTACTCAACTCTCCACACTCCACTCCATCCTCCACTCCACTCTCCACTCTCCACTCCACTCTCCACTCTTCACTCAAACCTCCACTCTCCAATCCACTCTCCGCACTCCACTCTCCACTCAACTCTCCACTCCCAACTCCACTCATCACTCCACTCCACTCTCCACTCCACCCCCCACTCCACTCTCCACTCTCCACTCCAGTCTCCACTCTCCACTCCACAATCCACTCCACCCCCCACTCCACTCTCCACTCCACTCTCCACTCCACACTCCACTCCCTCTCCACTCTCCACTCCACTCTCTGCTCCACTCTCCACGCTCCACTCCACACTCCGCTGAACTCTCCACTCTACTCTCCAATCCACTGCACTCTCCACACTCCACTCTCCACTCCACTCTCCACTCTCCACTCTCCTCTCCACTCTCCACTCTCCACTCCACTCTCCGCACTCCTCTCTCCACTCAACTCTCCACTCTCCACTCCACTCTCCACACTCCACTCCATTCTCCACTCTCCACTCCATCCTCCACTCCACTCTCCACTCCACCACCCTCCACTCTCCACTCCACTCCACTCTCCACACTCCACCCCATTCTCCACTCCACTCTCCACTCTCCACTCCACTCTCTACGCTCCACTACATCCTCCACTCCACTCTCTACTTTACTCCACTCCACTCTCCACTCTCCACTCCACTCTCCACTCCACTCTCCACTCTCCACTCCACTCTCTACGCTCCACTACATCCTCCACTCAACTCTCCACTCCACTCACCACTCCACTCTCCACACTCCACTCCATCCTCCACTCCACTCTCCACTCTCCACTCCACTCTCCACTCTTCACTCAGCATTCCACTCTCCAATCGACTCTCCGCAGTCCACTCTCTACTCCACTCTCCACTCTCCGCACCACTCTCCACTCTCTACTCAACTCTCCACTCTCCACTCCAGTCTCTACGCTCCACTCCATCCTCCACTCCACTCTCCACTCCGCTCTCCACTCTCCACTCCACTCTCCACTCCACTCTCCACTCAACTCTCCACTCTCCACTCCACCCTCCACTCCACTCTCCACTCTCCACTCCACTCTTCACTCTTCACTCAACCCTCCACTCTCCAATCCACTCTCCGCACTCCACTCTCCACTCAACTCTCCACTCTCAACTCCACTCATCACTCCACTACACTCTCCACTCCACCCCCCACTCCACTCTCCGCTCTCCACTCCACTCTCCACTCTCCACTCCACAATCCACTCCACTCTCCACTCAACTCTACTATCCACTCTCCACTCCACCCCCCACTCCACTCTCCACTCTCCTCTCCACTCTCCACTGCACCCTCCACTCCACTCTCCACTCCACTCTCCACTCACCACTCCACTCTCCACTCTTCACTCAACCCTCCACTCTCCACTCCACTCTCCACACTCCACTCTCCACTCCACCCTCCACTCCACTCTCCACTCCACTCTGCACTCCACTGTCCACTCCACTGTCCACTCACCACTCCACTCTCCAATCTTCACTCAACCCTCCACTCTCCACTCCACTCTCCACTCCACTCATCTCTCCACTCCACTCACCACACTCCACTCTCCACTCTCCACTCTCCACTCAACTCTCCACTCTCCACTCCAGTCTCTACGCTCCACTCCATCCTCCACTCCACTCTCCACTCTCCACTCCACTGTCCGCTCCACTCTCCACTCTACTCTACAATCCACTCCACTCTCCACACTCCACGCTCCACTCCACTCTCCACTCTCCACTCCACCCTCGACTCTCCACTCCACTGATCACTCCACTCCACTCTCCACTCCACCCTCCACTCCACTCTCCACTCCACTCTCCACTGCACTCTCCACTCAACACTCCACTCCACTCTCCACTCCACTCTCCTCTCCACTCTCCACTCCACCCCCCACTCCACACTCCACTCCACTCTCCACTCTCCACTCCACTCCACCTTCTACTCAACTCTCCACTCTCCACTCCATCCTCCACTCCACTCTCCACTCTCCATTCCACTCTCCACTCTTCACACAACCCTCCACTCTCCACACTCCACTCTCCACTCCACTCTCCACTCTCCGCACCACTCTCCACTCTCCACTCAACTCTCCACTCTCCACTCCAGTCTCTACGCTCCACTCCATCCTCCACTCCACTCTCCACTCTCCACTCTCCACTCTCCACTCCACTCTCCGCTCCACTCTCCACTCTACTCTACAATCCACTCCACTCTCCACACTCTACGCTCCACTCCAATCTCCACTCTCCACTCCACTCTCCTCTCCACTCCACTCTCCACTCTCCACTCTCCACTCAACTCTCCACTCTCCACTCCACTCTCCACTCACCACTCCAATCTCCACTCTCCACTCAACTCTCCACTCTCCACTCCAGTCTCTGCGCTCCACTCCATCCTCCACTCCACTATCCACTCTCCACTCTCCACTCCAGTCTCCACTCCTCTCAACAATCCACTCCACTCTCCACACTCCACTCTCCACTCCACTCTCCACTCTCCACTCCACTCTACACTCTCCACTCCACTCTCCACTCCACTCTCCACTCCACTCCACTCTCCACTCCACTCTCTACTCAACTCTCCACTCTCCACTCTCCACTCCACTCTCCTCTCCACTCCACTCCACTCTCCACACTCCACCCCATTCTCCACTCTCCACTCCATCCTCCACTCCACTCTCCACTCTCCACTCCACTCTTCACTCTTCACTCAACCCTCCACTCTCCAATCCACTCTCCGCACTCCACTCTGCACTCAACTCTCCACTCTCCACTCCACTCATCACTCCACTCCACTCTCCACTCCACCCCCCACACCACTCTCCACTCTCCACACCACTCTCCACTCTCCACTCCACAATCCACTCCACTCTCCACTCCACTCTCCTCTCCACTCTCCAATCCACCCCCACTCCACTCTCCACTCTCCACTCCACTCTCCACTCAACTCTCTACACTCCACTCCATCCTCCACTCCACTCTCCACTCTCCACTCCACTCTGCACTCTTCACTAAGCCCTCCACTCTCCAATCAACTCTCCGCACTCCACTCTCTACTCCACTCTCCACTCTCCTCTCCACTCTCCACTCTCCACTCCACTCTCCGCACTCCTCTCTCCACTCAACTCTCCACTCTCCACTCCACTCTCCACACTCCACTCCATTCTCCACTCTCCACTACATCCTCCACTGCACTCTCCACTCCACCACCCTCCACTCTCCACTCCACTCCACTCTCCACACTCCACCCCATTCTCCACTCCACTCTCCACTCTCCACTCCACTCTCTACGCTCCACTACATCCTCCACTCCACTCTCTACTTTACTCCACTCCACTCTCCACTCTCCACTCCACTCTCCACTCCACTCTCCACTCTCCACTCCACTCTCTACGCTCCACTACATCCTCCACTCAACTCTCCACTCCACTCACCACTCCACTCCACTCTCCACTCCACTCTCCACTCAACTCTCCACTCTCCACTCCATCCTCCACTCCACTCTCCACTCTCCACTCCACTCTCCACTCTTCACTCAGCATTCCACTCTCCAATCGACTCTCCGCACTCCACTCTCTACTCCACTCTCCACTCTCCGCACCACTCTCCACTCTCTACTCAACTCTCCACTCTCCACTCCAGTCTCTACGCTCCACTCCATCCTCCACTCCACTCTCCACTCCGCTCTCCACTCTCCACTCCACTCTCCACTCCACTCTCCACTCAACTCTCCACTCTCCACTCCATCCTCCACTCCACTCTCCACTCTCCACTCCACTCTTCACTCTTCACTCAACCCTCCACTCTCCAATCCACTCTCCGCACTCCACTCTCCACTCAACTCTCCACTCTCAACTCCACTCATCACTCCACTACACTCTCCACTCCACCCCCCACTCCACTCTCCGCTCTCCACTCCACTCTCCACTCTCCACTCCACAATCCACTCCACTCTCCACTCAACTCTACTATCCACTCTCCACTCCACCCCCCACTCCACTCTCCACTCTCCTCTCCACTCTCCACTGCACCCTCCACTCCACTCTCCACTCCACTCTCCACTCACCACTCCACTCTCCACTCTTCACTCAACCCTCCACTCTCCACTCCACTCTCCACACTCCACTCTCCACTCCACCCTCCACTCCACTCTCCACTCCACTCTGCACTCCACTGTCCACTCCACTGTCCACTCACCACTCCACTCTCCAATCTACACTCAACCCTCCACTCTCCACTCCACTCTCCACTCCACTCATCTCTCCACTCCACACACCACACTCCACTCTCCACTCTCCACTCTCCACTCAACTCTCCACTCTCCACTCCAGTCTCTACGCTCCACTCCATCCTCCACTCCACTCTCCACTCTCCACTCCACTCTCCGCTCCACTCTCCACTCTACTCTACAATCCACTCCACTCTCCACACTCCACGCTCCACTCCACTCTCCACTCTCCACTCCACCCTCCACTCTCCACTCCACTGATCACTCCACTCCACTCTCCACTCCACCCTCCACTCCACTCTCCACTCCACTCTCCACTGCACTCTCCACTCAACACTCCACTCCACTCTCCACTCCACTCTCCTCTCCACTCTCCACTCCACCCCCCACTCCACACTCCACTCCACTCTCCACTCTCCTCTCCACTCCACCTTCTACTCAACTCTCCACTCTCCACTCCATCCTCCACTCCACTCTCCACTCTCCATTCCACTCTCCACTCTTCACACAACCCTCCACTCTCCACACTCCACTCTCCACTCCACTCTCCACTCTCCGCACCACTCTCCACTCTCCACTCAACTCTCCACTCTCCACTCCAGTCTCTACGCTCCACTCCATCCTCCACTCCACTCTCCACTCTCCACTCTCCACTCTCCACTCCACTCTCCGCTCCACTCTCCACTCTACTCTACAATCCACTCCACTCTCCACACTCTACGCTCCACTCCAATCTCCACTCTCCACTCCACTCTCCTCTCCACTCCACTCTCCACTCTCCACTCTCCACTCAACTCTCCACTCTCCACTCCACTCTCCACTCACCACTCCAATCTCCACTCTCCACTCAACTCTCCACTCTCCACTCCAGTCTCTGCGCTCCACTCCATCCTCCACTCCACTATCCACTCTCCACTCTCCACTCCAGTCTCCACTCCTCTCAACAATCCACTCCACTCTCCACACTCCACTCTCCACTCCACTCTCCACTCTCCACTCCACTCTACACTCTCCACTCCACTCTCCACTCCACTCTCCACTCCACTCCACTCTCCACTCCACTCTCTACTCAACTCTCCACTCTCCACTCTCCACTCCACTCCACTCTCCACACTCCACCCCATTCTCCACTCTCCACTCCATCCTCCACTCCACTCTCCACTCTCCACTCCACTCTTCACTCTTCACTCAACCCTCCACTCTCCAATCCACTCTCCGCACTCCACTCTGCACTCAACTCTCCACTCTCCACTCCACTCATCACTCCACTCCACTCTCCACTCCACCCCCCACTCCACTCTCCACTCTCCACTCCACTCTCCACTCTCCACTCCACAATCCACTCCACTCTCCAATCTACTCTCCTCTCCACTCTCCAATCCACCCCCCACTCCACTCTCCACTCTCCACTCCACTCTCCACTCCACACTCCACTCTCCACTCCACTCTCCACTCAACTCTCTACACTCCACTCCATCCTCCACTCCACTCTCCACTCTCCACTCCACTCTCCACTCTTCACTAAGCCCTCCACTCTCCAATCAACTCTCCGCACTCCACTCTCTACTCCACTCTCCACACTCCGCAGCACTCTCCACTCTCTACTTAACTCTCCACTCTCCACTCCAGTCTCTACGCTCCACTCCATCCTCCACTCCACTCTCCACTCCGCTCTCCACTCTCCACTCCACTCTCCACTCCACTCTCCACTCCACACTCCACTCTCCACTCCACTCTCCACTCAACTCTCTACACTCCACTCCATCCTCCACTCCACTCTCCACTCTCCACTCCACTCTCCACTCTTCACTAAGCCCTCCACTCTCCAATCAACTCTCCGCACTCCACTCTCTACTCCACTCTCCACTCTCCACTCTCCAATCCACTCTCCGCACTCCTCTCTCCACTCAACTCTCCACTCTCCACTCCACTCTCCACACTCCACTCCATTCTCCACTCTCCACTCCATCCTCCACTCCACTCTCCACTCCACCACCCTCCACTCTCCACTCCACTCCAGTCTCCACTCTCCACTCCACTCTCCACTCCACTCTCCACTCTCCACTCCACTCTCTACGCTCCACTACATCCTCCACTCAACTCTACACTCCACTCACCACTCCACTCCACTCTCCACTCCACTCTCCACTCAACTCTACACTCTCCACTCCACTCTCCACTCCACTCTCCACTCCACTCCACTCTCCACTCCACTCTCTACTCAACTCTCCACTCTCCACTCTCCACTCCACTCCACTCTCCACACTCCACCCCATTCTCCACTCTCCACTCCATCCTCCACTCCACTCTCCACTCTCCACTCCACTCTTCACTCTTCACTCAACCCTCCACTCTCCAATCCACTCTCCGCACTCCACTCTGCACTCAACTCTCCACTCTCCACTCCACTCATCACTCCACTCCACTCTCCACTCCACCCCCCACTCCACTCTCCACTCTCCACTCCACTCTCCACTCTCCACTCCACAATCCACTCCACTCTCCAATCTACTCTCCTCTCCACTCTCCAATCCACCCCCCACTCCACTCTCCACTCTCCACTCCACTCTCCACTCCACACTCCACTCTCCACTCCACTCTCCACTCAACTCTCTACACTCCACTCCATCCTCCACTCCACTCTCCACTCTCCACTCCACTCTCCACTCTTCACTAAGCCCTCCACTCTCCAATCAACTCTCCGCACTCCACTCTCTACTCCACTCTCCACACTCCGCAGCACTCTCCACTCTCTACTTAACTCTCCACTCTCCACTCCAGTCTCTACGCTCCACTCCATCCTCCACTCCACTCTCCACTCCGCTCTCCACTCTCCACTCCACTCTCCACTCCACTCTCCACTCCACACTCCACTCTCCACTCCACTCTCCACTCAACTCTCTACACTCCACTCCATCCTCCACTCCACTCTCCACTCTCCACTCCACTCTCCACTCTTCACTAAGCCCTCCACTCTCCAATCAACTCTCCGCACTCCACTCTCTACTCCACTCTCCACTCTCCACTCTCCAATCCACTCTCCGCACTCCTCTCTCCACTCAACTCTCCACTCTCCACTCCACTCTCCACACTCCACTCCATTCTCCACTCTCCACTCCATCCTCCACTCCACTCTCCACTCCACCACCCTCCACTCTCCACTCCACTCCAGTCTCCACTCTCCACTCCACTCTCCACTCCACTCTCCACTCTCCACTCCACTCTCTACGCTCCACTACATCCTCCACTCAACTCTACACTCCACTCACCACTCCACTCCACTCTCCACTCCACTCTCCACTCAACTCTCCACTCTCCACTCCATCCTCCACTCCACTCTCCACTCTCCACTCCACTCTCCACTCTTCACTCAGCATTCCACTCTCCAATCGACTCTCCGCACTCCACTCTCTACTCCACTCTCCACTCTCCGCACCACTCTCCACTCTCTACTCAACTCTCCACTCTCCACTCCAGTCTCTACGCTCCACTCCATCCTCCACTCCACTCTCCACTCCGCTCTCCACTCTCCACTCCACTCTCCACTCCACTCTCCACTCAACTCTCCACTCTCCACTCCATCCTCCACTCCACTCTCCACTCTCCACTCCACTCTTCACTCTTCACTCAACCCTCCACTCTCCAATCCACTCTCCGCACTCCACTCTCCACTCAACTCTCCACTCTCAACTCCACTCATCACTCCACTACACTCTCCACTCCACCCCCCACTCCACTCTCCGCTCTCCACTCCACTCTCCACTCTCCACTCCACAATCCACTCCACTCTCCACTCAACTCTACTATCCACTCTCCTCTCCACCCCCCACTCCACTCTCC
This sequence comes from Hemitrygon akajei, assembly GCF_048418815.1. Lineage (NCBI taxonomy): Eukaryota > Metazoa > Chordata > Chondrichthyes > Myliobatiformes > Dasyatidae > Hemitrygon > Hemitrygon akajei. Next base: position 20,213,827 of record NC_133143.1, on the reverse strand, counting down.
ACTCTCCTCTCCACTCTCCACTGCACCCTCCACTCCACTCTCCACTCCACTCTCCACTCACCACTCCACTCTCCACTCTTCACTCAACCCTCCACTCTCCACTCCACTCTCCACACTCCACTCTCCACTCCACCCTCCACTCCACTCTCCACTCCACTCTGCACTCCACTGTCCACTCCACTGTCCACTCACCACTCCACTCTCCAATCTACACTCAACCCTCCACTCTCCACTCCACTCTCCACTCCACTCATCTCTCCACTCCACTCACCACACTCCACTCTCCACTCTCCACTCTCCACTCAACTCTCCACTCTCCACTCCAGTCTCTACGCTCCACTCCATCCTCCACTCCACTCTCCACTCTCCACTCCACTCTCCGCTTCACTCTCCACTCTACTCTACAATCCACTCCACTCTCCACACTCCACGCTCCACTCCACTCTCCACTCTCCACTCCACCCTCCACTCTCCACTCCACTGATCACTCCACTCCACTCTCCACTCCACCCTCCACTCCACTCTCCACTCCACTCTCCACTGCACTCTCCACTCAACACTCCACTCCACTCTCCACTCCACTCTCCTCTCCACTCTCCACTCCACCCCCCACTCCACACTCCACTCCACTCTCCACTCTCCACTCCACTCCACCTTCTACTCAACTCTCCACTCTCCACTCCATCCTCCACTCCACTCTCCACTCTCCATTCCACTCTCCACTCTTCACACAACCCTCCACTCTCCACACTCCACTCTCCACTCCACTCTCCACTCTCCGCACCACTCTCCACTCTCCACTCAACTCTCCACTCTCCACTCCAGTCTCTACGCTCCACTCCATCCTCCACTCCACTCTCCACTCTCCACTCTCCACTCTCCACTCCACTCTCCGCTCCACTCTCCACTCTACTCTACAATCCACTCCACTCTCCACACTCTACGCTCCACTCCAATCTCCACTCTCCACTCCACTCTCCTCTCCACTCCACTCTCCTCTCCACTCCACTCTCCACTCTCCACTCTCCACTCAACTCTCCACTCTCCACTCCACTCTCCACTCACCACTCCAATCTCCACTCTCCACTCAACTCTCCACTCTCCACTCCAGTCTCTGCGCTCCACTCCATCCTCCACTCCACTATCCACTCTCCACTCTCCACTCCAGTCTCCACTCCTCTCAACAATCCACTCCACTCTCCACACTCCACTCTCCACTCCACTCTCCACTCTCCACTCCACTCTACACTCTCCACTCCACTCTCCACTCCACTCTCCACTCCACTCCACTCTCCACTCCACTCTCTACTCAACTCTCCACTCTCCACTCTCCACTCCACTCTCCTCTCCACTCCACTCCACTCTCCACACTCCACCCCATTCTCCACTCTCCACTCCATCCTCCACTCCACTCTCCACTCTCCACTCCACTCTTCACTCTTCACTCAACCCTCCACTCTCCAATCCACTCTCCGCACTCCACTCTGCACTCAACTCTCCACTCTCCACTCCACTCATCACTCCACTCCACTCTCCACTCCACCCCCCACTCCACTCTCCACTCTCCACTCCACTCTCCACTCTCCACTCCACAATCCACTCCACTCTCCACTCCACTCTCCTCTCCACTCTCCAATCCACCCCCCACTCCACTCTCCACTCTCCACTCCACTCTCCACTCAACTCTCTACACTCCACTCCATCCTCCACTCCACTCTCCACTCTCCACTCCACTCTCCACTCTTCACTAAGCCCTCCACTCTCCAATCAACTCTCCGCACTCCACTCTCTACTCCACTCTCCACACTCCGCACCACTCTCCACTCTCTACTTAACTCTCCACTCTCCACTCCAGTCTCTACGCTCCACTCCATCCTCCACTCCACTCTCCACTCCGCTCTCCACTCTCCAATCCACTCTCCACTCCACTCCCCACTCAACTCTACACTCTCCACTCCATCCTCCACTCCACTCTCCACTCTCCACTCCACTCTTCACTCAACCCTCCACTCTCCAATCCACTCTCCGCACTCCACTCTCCACTCAACTCTCCACTCTCAACTCCACTCATCTCTCCACTCCACTCTCCATTCCACTCTCTACGCTCCACTACATCCTCCATTCCACTCTCCACTCCACTCTCCTCTCCACTCCACTCTCCACTCCATCCTCCACTCCACTCTCCACTCTCCACTCCACTCTCCACTCTCCACTCCACTCTCCACTCACCACTCCACTCTCCACTCTTCGCTCAACCCTCCACTCTTCACTCCACTCTCCGCAATCCGCACTCCACTCTCCACTCAACTCACCACTCTCCACTCAACCCTCCACTCTCTAATCCACTCTCCGCACTCCACTCTCCACTCAACTCTCCACTCTCCACTCCACTCATCACTCCACTCCACTCTCCACACCACCCCCCACTCCACTCTCCACTCTCCACTCCACTCTCCACTCTCCACTCCACAATCCACTCCACTCTCCACTCCACTCTCCTCTCCACTCTCCACTCCACCCCCCACTCCACTCTCCACTCCACTCTCCACTCTACACTCCACTCCCTCTCCACTCTCCACTGCACTCTCTGCTCCACTCTCCACTCTCCACTCCACTCTCTGCTCAACTCTCCACTCTACTCTCCAATCCACTGCACTCTCCACACTCCACTCCACTCTCCACTCTCCACTCCACTCTCCACTCTCCACTCTCCACTCCACAATCCACTCCACTCTCCACTCCACTCTCCTCTCCACTCTCCACTCCATCCCCCACTCCACTCTCCACTCTCCACTCCATCCTCCACTCCACTCTCCACTCTCCACTCCACTCTCCACTCTTCACTCAACCCTCCACTCTCCAATCCACTCTCCGCACTCCACTCTCCACTCAACTCTCCACTCTCCACTCCACTCATCACTCCACTCCACTCTCCACACCACCCCCCACTCCACTCTCCACTCTCCACTCCACTCTCCACTCTCCACTCCACAATCCACTCCACTCTCCACTCCACTCTCCTCTCCACTCTCCACTCCACTCTCCACTGCACTCTCCACTCAACACTCCACTCCACTCTCCACTCCACTCTCCTCTCCACTCTCCACTCCACCCCCCCACTCCACACTCCACTCCACTCTCCACTCTCCACTCCACTCCACCTTCTACTCAACTCTCCACTCTCCACTCCATCCTCCACTCCACTCTCCACTCTCCATTCCACTCTCCACTCTTCACACAACCCTCCACTCTCCACACTCCACTCTCCACTCCACTCTCCACTCTCCGCACCACTCTCCACTCTCCACTCAACTCTCCACTCTCCACTCCAGTCTCTACGCTCCACTCCATCCTCCACTCCACTCTCCACTCTCCACTCTCCACTCTCCACTCCACTCTCCGCTCCACTCTCCACTCTACTCTACAATCCACTCCACTCTCCACACTCTACGCTCCACTCCAATCTCCACTCTCCACTCCACTCTCCTCTCCACTCCACTCTCCACTCTCCACTCTCCACTCAACTCTCCACTCTCCACTCCACTCTCCACTCACCACTCCAATCTCCACTCTCCACTCAACTCTCCACTCTCCACTCCAGTCTCTGCGCTCCACTCCATCCTCCACTCCACTATCCACTCTCCACTCTCCACTCCAGTCTCCACTCCTCTCAACAATCCACTCCACTCTCCACACTCCACTCTCCACTCCACTCTCCACTCTCCACTCCACTCTACACTCTCCACTCCACTCTCCACTCCACTCTCCACTCCACTCCACTCTCCACTCCACTCTCTACTCAACTCTCCACTCTCCACTCTCCACTCCACTCTCCTCTCCACTCCACTCCACTCTCCACACTCCACCCCATTCTCCACTCTCCACTCCATCCTCCACTCCACTCTCCACTCTCCACTCCACTCTTCACTCTTCACTCAACCCTCCACTCTCCAATCCACTCTCCGCACTCCACTCTGCACTCAACTCTCCACTCTCCACTCCACTCATCACTCCACTCCACTCTCCACTCCACCCCCCCACACCACTCTCCACTCTCCACACCACTCTCCACTCTCCACTCCACAATCCACTCCACTCTCCACTCCACTCTCCTCTCCACTCTCCAATCCACCCCCACTCCACTCTCCACTCTCCACTCCACTCTCCACTCAACTCTCTACACTCCACTCCATCCTCCACTCCACTCTCCACTCTCCACTCCACTCTGCACTCTTCACTAAGCCCTCCACTCTCCAATCAACTCTCCGCACTCCACTCTCTACTCCACTCTCCACTCTCCTCTCCACTCTCCACTCTCCACTCCACTCTCCGCACTCCTCTCTCCACTCAACTCTCCACTCTCCACTCCACTCTCCACACTCCACTCCATTCTCCACTCTCCACTACATCCTCCACTGCACTCTCCACTCCACCACCCTCCACTCTCCACTCCACTCCACTCTCCACACTCCACCCCATTCTCCACTCCACTCTCCACTCTCCACTCCACTCTCTACGCTCCACTACATCCTCCACTCCACTCTCTACTTTACTCCACTCCACTCTCCACTCTCCACTCCACTCTCCACTCCACTCTCCACTCTCCACTCCACTCTCTACGCTCCACTACATCCTCCACTCAACTCTCCACTCCACTCACCACTCCACTCCACTCTCCACTCCACTCTCCACTCAACTCTCCACTCTCCACTCCATCCTCCACTCCACTCTCCACTCTCCACTCCACTCTCCACTCTTCACTCAGCATTCCACTCTCCAATCGACTCTCCGCACTCCACTCTCTACTCCACTCTCCACTCTCCGCACCACTCTCCACTCTCTACTCAACTCTCCACTCTCCACTCCAGTCTCTACGCTCCACTCCATCCTCCACTCCACTCTCCACTCCGCTCTCCACTCTCCACTCCACTCTCCACTCCACTCTCCACTCAACTCTCCACTCTCCACTCCATCCTCCACTCCACTCTCCACTCTCCACTCCACTCTTCACTCTTCACTCAACCCTCCACTCTCCAATCCACTCTCCGCACTCCACTCTCCACTCAACTCTCCACTCTCAACTCCACTCATCACTCCACTACACTCTCCACTCCACCCCCCACTCCACTCTCCGCTCTCCACTCCACTCTCCACTCTCCACTCCACAATCCACTCCACTCTCCACTCAACTCTACTATCCACTCTCCACTCCACCCCCCACTCCACTCTCCACTCTCCTCTCCACTCTCCACTGCACCCTCCACTCCACTCTCCACTCCACTCTCCACTCACCACTCCACTCTCCACTCTTCACTCAACCCTCCACTCTCCACTCCACTCTCCACACTCCACTCTCCACTCCACCCTCCACTCCACTCTCCACTCCACTCTGCACTCCACTGTCCACTCCACTGTCCACTCACCACTCCACTCTCCAATCTACACTCAACCCTCCACTCTCCACTCCACTCTCCACTCCACTCATCTCTCCACTCCACACACCACACTCCACTCTCCACTCTCCACTCTCCACTCAACTCTCCACTCTCCACTCCAGTCTCTACGCTCCACTCCATCCTCCACTCCACTCTCCACTCTCCACTCCACTCTCCGCTCCACTCTCCACTCTACTCTACAATCCACTCCACTCTCCACACTCCACGCTCCACTCCACTCTCCACTCTCCACTCCACCCTCCACTCTCCACTCCACTGATCACTCCACTCCACTCTCCACTCCACCCTCCACTCCACTCTCCACTCCACTCTCCACTGCACTCTCCACTCAACACTCCACTCCACTCTCCACTCCACTCTCCTCTCCACTCTCCACTCCACCCCCCACTCCACACTCCACTCCACTCTCCACTCTCCTCTCCACTCCACCTTCTACTCAACTCTCCACTCTCCACTCCATCCTCCACTCCACTCTCCACTCTCCATTCCACTCTCCACTCTTCACACAACCCTCCACTCTCCACACTCCACTCTCCACTCCACTCTCCACTCTCCGCACCACTCTCCACTCTCCACTCAACTCTCCACTCTCCACTCCAGTCTCTACGCTCCACTCCATCCTCCACTCCACTCTCCACTCTCCACTCTCCACTCTCCACTCCACTCTCCGCTCCACTCTCCACTCTACTCTACAATCCACTCCACTCTCCACACTCTACGCTCCACTCCAATCTCCACTCTCCACTCCACTCTCCTCTCCACTCCACTCTCCACTCTCCACTCTCCACTCAACTCTCCACTCTCCACTCCACTCTCCACTCACCACTCCAATCTCCACTCTCCACTCAACTCTCCACTCTCCACTCCAGTCTCTGCGCTCCACTCCATCCTCCACTCCACTATCCACTCTCCACTCTCCACTCCAGTCTCCACTCCTCTCAACAATCCACTCCACTCTCCACACTCCACTCTCCACTCCACTCTCCACTCTCCACTCCACTCTACACTCTCCACTCCACTCTCCACTCCACTCTCCACTCCACTCCACTCTCCACTCCACTCTCTACTCAACTCTCCACTCTCCACTCTCCACTCCACTCCACTCTCCACACTCCACCCCATTCTCCACTCTCCACTCCATCCTCCACTCCACTCTCCACTCTCCACTCCACTCTTCACTCTTCACTCAACCCTCCACTCTCCAATCCACTCTCCGCACTCCACTCTGCACTCAACTCTCCACTCTCCACTCCACTCATCACTCCACTCCACTCTCCACTCCACCCCCCACTCCACTCTCCACTCTCCACTCCACTCTCCACTCTCCACTCCACAATCCACTCCACTCTCCAATCTACTCTCCTCTCCACTCTCCAATCCACCCCCCACTCCACTCTCCACTCTCCACTCCACTCTCCACTCCACACTCCACTCTCCACTCCACTCTCCACTCAACTCTCTACACTCCACTCCATCCTCCACTCCACTCTCCACTCTCCACTCCACTCTCCACTCTTCACTAAGCCCTCCACTCTCCAATCAACTCTCCGCACTCCACTCTCTACTCCACTCTCCACACTCCGCAGCACTCTCCACTCTCTACTTAACTCTCCACTCTCCACTCCAGTCTCTACGCTCCACTCCATCCTCCACTCCACTCTCCACTCCGCTCTCCACTCTCCACTCCACTCTCCACTCCACTCTCCACTCCACACTCCACTCTCCACTCCACTCTCCACTCAACTCTCTACACTCCACTCCATCCTCCACTCCACTCTCCACTCTCCACTCCACTCTCCACTCTTCACTAAGCCCTCCACTCTCCAATCAACTCTCCGCACTCCACTCTCTACTCCACTCTCCACTCTCCACTCTCCAATCCACTCTCCGCACTCCTCTCTCCACTCAACTCTCCACTCTCCACTCCACTCTCCACACTCCACTCCATTCTCCACTCTCCACTCCATCCTCCACTCCACTCTCCACTCCACCACCCTCCACTCTCCACTCCACTCCAGTCTCCACTCTCCACTCCACTCTCCACTCCACTCTCCACTCTCCACTCCACTCTCTACGCTCCACTACATCCTCCACTCAACTCTACACTCCACTCACCACTCCACTCCACTCTCCACTCCACTCTCCACTCAACTCTCCACTCTCCACTCCATCCTCCACTCCACTCTCCACTCTCCACTCCACTCTCCACTCTTCACTCAGCATTCCACTCTCCAATCGACTCTCCGCACTCCACTCTCTACTCCACTCTCCACTCTCCGCACCACTCTCCACTCTCTACTCAACTCTCCACTCTCCACTCCAGTCTCTACGCTCCACTCCATCCTCCACTCCACTCTCCACTCCGCTCTCCACTCTCCACTCCACTCTCCACTCCACTCTCCACTCAACTCTCCACTCTCCACTCCATCCTCCACTCCACTCTCCACTCTCCACTCCACTCTTCACTCTTCACTCAACCCTCCACTCTCCAATCCACTCTCCGCACTCCACTCTCCACTCAACTCTCCACTCTCAACTCCACTCATCACTCCACTACACTCTCCACTCCACCCCCCACTCCACTCTCCGCTCTCCACTCCACTCTCCACTCTCCACTCCACAATCCACTCCACTCTCCACTCAACTCTACTATCCACTCTCCTCTCCACCCCCCACTCCACTCTCCACTCTCCTCTCCACTCTCCACTGCACCCTCCACTCCACTCTCCACTCCACTCTCCACTCACCACTCCACTCTCCACTCTTCACTCAACCCTCCACTCTCCACTCCACTCTCCACACTCCACTCTCCACTCCACCCTCCACTCCACTCTCCACTCCACTCTGCACTCCACTGTCCACTCCACTGTCCACTCACCACTCCACTCTCCAATCTACACTCAACCCTCCACTCTCCACTCCACTCTCCACTCCACTCATCTCTCCACTCCACTCACCACACTCCACTCTCCACTCTCCACTCTCCACTCAACTCTCCACTCTCCACTCCAGTCTCTACGCTCCACTCCATCCTCCACTCCACTCTCCACTCTCCACTCCACTCTCCGCTTCACTCTCCACTCTACTCTACAATCCACTCCACTCTCCACACTCCACGCTCCACTCCACTCTCCACTCTCCACTCCACCCTCCACTCTCCACTCCACTGATCACTCCACTCCACTCTCCACTCCACCCTCCACTCCACTCTCCACTCCACTCTCCACTGCACTCTCCACTCAACACTCCACTCCACTCTCCACTCCACTCTCCTCTCCACTCTCCACTCCACCCCCCACTCCACACTCCACTCCACTCTCCACTCTCCACTCCACTCCACCTTCTACTCAACTCTCCACTCTCCACTCCATCCTCCACTCCACTCTCCACTCTCCATTCCACTCTCCACTCTTCACACAACCCTCCACTCTCCACACTCCACTCTCCACTCCACTCTCCACTCTCCGCACCACTCTCCACTCTCCACTCAACTCTCCACTCTCCACTCCAGTCTCTACGCTCCACTCCATCCTCCACTCCACTCTCCACTCTCCACTCTCCACTCTCCACTCCACTCTCCGCTCCACTCTCCACTCTACTCTACAATCCACTCCACTCTCCACACTCTACGCTCCACTCCAATCTCCACTCTCCACTCCACTCTCCTCTCCACTCCACTCTCCTCTCCACTCCACTCTCCACTCTCCACTCTCCACTCAACTCTCCACTCTCCACTCCACTCTCCACTCACCACTCCAATCTCCACTCTCCACTCAACTCTCCACTCTCCACTCCAGTCTCTGCGCTCCACTCCATCCTCCACTCCACTATCCACTCTCCACTCTCCACTCCAGTCTCCACTCCTCTCAACAATCCACTCCACTCTCCACACTCCACTCTCCACTCCACTCTCCACTCTCCACTCCACTCTACACTCTCCACTCCACTCTCCACTCCACTCTCCACTCCACTCCACTCTCCACTCCACTCTCTACTCAACTCTCCACTCTCCACTCTCCACTCCACTCTCCTCTCCACTCCACTCCACTCTCCACACTCCACCCCATTCTCCACTCTCCACTCCATCCTCCACTCCACTCTCCACTCTCCACTCCACTCTTCACTCTTCACTCAACCCTCCACTCTCCAATCCACTCTCCGCACTCCACTCTGCACTCAACTCTCCACTCTCCACTCCACTCATCACTCCACTCCACTCTCCACTCCACCCCCCACTCCACTCTCCACTCTCCACTCCACTCTCCACTCTCCACTCCACAATCCACTCCACTCTCCACTCCACTCTCCTCTCCACTCTCCAATCCACCCCCCACTCCACTCTCCACTCTCCACTCCACTCTCCACTCCACACTCCACTCTCCACTCCACTCTCCACTCAACTCTCTACACTCCACTCCATCCTCCACTCCACTCTCCACTCTCCACTCCACTCTCCACTCTTCACTAAGCCCTCCACTCTCCAATCAACTCTCCGCACTCCACTCTCTACTCCACTCTCCACACTCCGCACCACTCTCCACTCTCTACTTAACTCTCCACTCTCCACTCCAGTCTCTACGCTCCACTCCATCCTCCACTCCACTCTCCACTCCGCTCTCCACTCTCCAATCCACTCTCCACTCCACTCCCCACTCAACTCTACACTCTCCACTCCATCCTCCACTCCACTCTCCACTCTCCACTCCACTCTCCACTCTTCACTCAACCCTCCACTCTCCAATCCACTCTCCGCACTCCACTCTCCACTCAACTCTCCACTCTCAACTCCACTCATCTCTCCACTCCACTCTCCATTCCACTCTCTACGCTCCACTACATCCTCCATTCCACTCTCCACTCCACTCTCCTCTCCACTCCACTCTCCACTCCATCCTCCACTCCACTCTCCACTCTCCACTCCACTCTCCACTCTCCACTCCACTCTCCACTCACCACTCCACTCTCCACTCTTCGCTCAACCCTCCACTCTTCACTCCACTCTCCGCAATCCGCACTCCACTCTCCACTCAACTCACCACTCTCCACTCAACCCTCCACTCTCTAATCCACTCTCCGCACTCCACTCTCCACTCAACTCTCCACTCTCCACTCCACTCATCACTCCACTCCACTCTCCACACCACCCCCCACTCCACTCTCCACTCTCCACTCCACTCTCCACTCTCCACTCCACAATCCACTCCACTCTCCACTCCACTCTCCTCTCCACTCTCCACTCCACCCCCCACTCCACTCTCCACTCCACTCTCCACTCTACACTCCACTCCCTCTCCACTCTCCACTGCACTCTCTGCTCCACTCTCACTCTCCACTCCACTCTCTGCTCAACTCTCCACTCTACTCTCCAATCCACTGCACTCTCCACACTCCACTCCACTCTCCACTCTCCACTCCACTCTCCACTCTCCACTCTCCACTCCACAATCCACTCCACTCTCCACTCCACTCTCCTCTCCACTCTCCACTCCATCCCCCACTCCACTCTCCACTCTCCACTCCATCCTCCACTCCACTCTCCACTCTCCACTCCACTCTCCACTCTTCACTCAACCCTCCACTCTCCAATCCACTCTCCGCACTCCACTCTCCACTCAACTCTCCACTCTCCACTCCACTCATCACTCCACTCCACTCTCCACTCCACCCCCCACTCCACTCTCCACTCTCCACTCCACTCTCCACTCTCCACTCCTCAATCCACTGCACTCTCCACTCCACTCTCCTCTCCACTCTCCACTCCACCCCCCACTCCACTCTCCACTCTCCACTCCACTCTCTGCTCCACTCTCCACTCTCCACTCCACTCTCCGCTCCACTCTCCACTCCACTCTCCACTCCACTCTCCACTCTCCGCAACACTCTCCACTCTGCACTCAACTCTCCACTCTCCACTCCAGTCTCTATGCTCCACTCCATCCTCCACTCCACTCTCCACTCTCCACTCTCCACTCTCCACTCCACTCTCCACTCCACTCTCCACTCTCCACTCCACTCTCCACTCCACTCTCCACTCCAATCCACTCTCGACTCCACTCTCCACTCAACTCTCCACCCCCCATTCCACTCTCCACTCCACTCTCCACTCTCCACTCCACAATCCACTCCACTCTCCACTCCACTCTCCTCTCCACTCTCCACTCCACCCCCCACTCCACTCTCCACTCCACTCTCCACTCCACACTCCACTCCCTCTCCACTCTCCACTGCACTCTCTGCTCCACTCTCCACTCTCCACTCCACTCTCTGCTCAACTCTCCACTCTACTCTCCAATCCACTGCACTCTCCACACTCCACTCTCCACTCCACTCTACACTCTCCACTCTCCTCTCCACTCTCCACTCTTCACTCAACCCTCCACTCTCCAATCCACTCTCCGCACTCCACTCTCCACTCAACTCTCCACTCTCCACTCCACTCTCCACACTCCACTCCATTCTCCACTCTCCACTCCATCCTCCATTCCACTCTCCACTCCACCACCCTCCACTCTCCACTCCACTCCACTCTCCACACTCCACCCCATTCTCCACTCCATCCTCCACTCCACTCTCCACTCCACCACCCTCCACTCTCCACTCCACTCCACTCTCCACACTCCATCCCATTCTCCACTCCACTCTCCACTCTCCACTCCACTCTCCACTCTCCACTCCACTCTCTACGCTCCACTACATCCTCCACTCCACTCTCAACTCAACTCTCCACTCTCCACTCTCCACTCCACAATCCACTCCACTCTCCACTCCACTCTACTCTCCACTCTCCACTCCACCCCCCACTCCACTCTCCACTCTCCTCTCCACTCTCCTCTCCACTCTCCACTCACCACTCCACTCTCCACTCTTCACTCAAACCTCCACTCTCCACTCCACTCTCCACTCCACTGTCCACTCACCACTCCACTCTCCAATCTTCACTCAACCCTCCACTCTCCACCCCACTCTCCACTCCACTCATCTCTCCACTCCACTCACCACACTCCACTCTCCACTCTCCACTCCACTCTACACTCACCTCTCCACTCTCCACTCTTCACTCAACCCTCCACTCTCCACTCCACTCTCCGCACTCCACTCTCCACTCTCCGCTCCACTCTCCACTCCACTCATCACTCCACTCCACTCTCCACACTCCACTCTCCACTCTCTGCTCCACTCTCCACTCTCCACTCCATCCTCCACTCCACTCTCCACTCTCCACTCCACTCTCCACTCTCCACTCCACTCTCCACTCACCACTCCACTCTCCACTCTTCGCTCAACCCTCCACTCTTCACTCCACTCTCCACAATCCGCACTCCACTCTCCACTCAACTCACCACTCTCCACTCCACCCCCGACTCCACTCTCCACTCCACTCTCCACTCTACACTCCACTCCCTCTCCACTCTCCACTGCACTCTCTGCTCCACTCTCCAGTCTCCACTCCACTCTCTGCTCAACTCTCCACTCTACTCTCCAATCCACTGCACTCTCCACACTCCACTCCACTCTCCACTCTCCACTCCACTCTCCACTCTCCACTCTCCACTCCACAATCCACTCCACTCTCCACTCCACTCTCCTCTCCACTCTCCACTCCATCCCCCACTCCACTCTCCACTCTCCACTCCATCCTCCACTCCACTCTCCACTCTCCACTCCACTCTCCACTCTTCACTCAACCCTCCACTCTCCAATCCACTCTCCGCACTCCACTCTCCACTCAACTCTCCACTCTCCACTCCTCAATCCACTCCACTCTCCACTCCACTCTCCTCTCCACTCTCCACTCCACCCCCCACTCCACTCTCCACTCTCCACTCCACTCTCTGCTCCACTCTCCACTCTCCACTCCACTCTCCGCTCCACTCTCCACTCCACTCTCCACTCCACTCTCCACTCTCCGCAACACTCTCCACTCTGCACTCAACTCTCCACTCTCCACTCCAGTCTCTATGCTCCACTCCATCCTCCACTCCACTCTCCACTCTCCACTCTCCACTCTCCACTCCACTCTCCACTCCACTCTCCACTCTCCACTCCACTCTCCACTCCACTCTCCACTCCAATCCACTCTCGACTCCACTCTCCACTCAACTCACCACCCCCCCACTCCACTCTCCACTCTCCACTCCACTCTCCACTCTCCACTCCACAATCCACTCCACTCTCCACTCCACTCTCCTCTCCACTCTCCACTCCACCCCCCACTCCACTCTCCACTCCACTCTCCACTCCACACTCCACTCCCTCTCCACTCTCCACTGCACTCTCTGCTCCACTCTCCACTCTCCACTCCACTATCTGCTCAACTCTCCTCTCTACTCTCCAATCCACTGCACTCTCCACACTCCACTCTCCACTCCACTCTACACTCTCCACTCTCCTCTCCACTCTCCACTCTTCACTCAACCCTCCACTCTCCAATCCACTCTCCGCACTCCACTCTCCACTCAACTCTCCACTCTCCACTCCACTCTCCACACTCCACTCCATTCTCCACTCTCCACTCCATCCTCCACTCCACTCTCCACTCCACCACCCTCCACTCTCCACACCACTCCACTCTCCACACTCCACCCCATTCTCCACTCCATCCTCCACTCCACTCTCCACTCCACCACCCTCCACTCTACACTCCACTCCACTCTCCACACTCCATCCCATTCTCCACTCCACTCTCCACTCTCCACTCCACTCTCCACTCTCCACTCCACTCTCTACGCTCCACTACATCCTCCACTCCACTCTCCACTCAACTCTCCACTCTCAACTCCACTCATCACTCCACTCCACTCTCCACTCCACCTCCCACTCCACTCTCCACTCTCCACTCCACTCTCCACTCTCCACTCCACAATCCACTCCACTCTCCACTCCACTCTACTCTCCACTCTCCACTCCATCCCCCACTCCACTCTCCACTCTCCTCTCCACTCTCCTCTCCACTCTCCACTCACCACTCCACTCTCCACTCTTCACTCAACCCTCCACTCTCCACTCCACTCTCCACACTCCACTCTCCACTCCACCATCCACTCCACTCTCCACTCCACTCTGCACTCCACTGTCCACTCACCACTCCACTCTCCAATCTTCACTCAACCCTCCACTCTCCACTCCACTCTCCACTCCACTCATCTCTCCACTCCACTCACCACACTCCACTCTCCACTCTCCACTCCACTCTACACTCACCACTCCACTCTCCACTCTTCACTCAACCCTCCACTCTCCACTCCACTCTCCGCACTCCACTCTCCACTCTCGCTCCACTCTCCACTCCACTCATCACTCCACTCCACTCTCCACACTCCACTCTCCACTCTCTGCTCCACTCTCCACTCTCCACTCCATCCTCCACTCCACTCTCCACTCTCCACTCCACTCTCCACTCTCCACTCCACTCTCCACTCACCACTCCACTCTCCACTCTTCGCTCAACCCTCCACTCTTCACTCCACTCTCCACAATCCGCACTCCACTCTCCACTCAACTCACCACTCTCCACTCCACCCTCCACTCTCCACTCCACTGATCACTCCACTCCACTCTCCACTCTCCACTCCACCCTCCACTCCACCCTCCACTCCACTCTCCACTCTCCACTCCACTCTCCACTCAACATTCCACTCTCCACTCTTCACTCCACTCTCCTCTCCACTCCACTCCACTCTCCACACTCCACCCCATTCTCCACTCTCCACTCATCCTCCACTCCACTCTCCACTCTCCACTCCACTCTTCACTCTTCACTCAACCCTCCACTCTCCAATCCACTCTCCGCACTCCACTCTCCACTCAACTCTCCACTCTCCACTCCACTCATCACTCCACTCCACTCTCCACTCCACCCCCCACTCCACTCTCCACTCTCCACTCCACTCTCCACTCTCCACTCCACAATCCACTCCACTCTCCACTCCACTCTCCTCTCCACTCTCCACTCCACCCCCACTCCACACTCCACTCTCCACTCCACTCTCCACTCCACACTCCACTCCCTCTCCACTCTCCACTCCAGTCTCTGCTCCACTCTCCACTCTCCACTCCACTCTCCGCTCCACTCTCCACTCTCCACTCCACTCTCCACTCTCCACTCCACTCTCCACTCTCCACTCCCCACTCCACTCTCCACTCTCCATCCTCCACTCCCCTCTCCACTCCACCCTCCACTCAACTCTCCACTGTCCAGACCACATTCCACTCTCCACTCCACTCCACTCTCCACTCCACTCTCCACTCCACTCTCTACGCTCCACTACATCCTCCATTCCACTCTCCACTCCACTCTCCTCTCCACTCCACTCTCCACTCCATCCTCCACTCCACTCTCCACTCTTCACTCAACCCTCCACTCTTCACTCCACTCTCCACAATCCGCACTCCACTCTCCACTCAACTCACCACTCTCCACTCCACCCTCCACTCCACTGATCATTCCACTCCACTCTCCACTCTCCACTCCACCCTCCACTCCACCCTTCACTCCACTCTCCACTCTCCACTCCACTCTCCACTCAACACTCCACTCTCCACTCTCCACTCCACTCTCCTCTCCACTCCACTCCACTCTCCACACTCCACCCCATTCTCCACTCTCCACTCCATCCTCCACTCCACTCTCCACTCTCCACTCCACTCTCCACTCACCACTCCACTCTCCACTCTTCATTCAACCCTCCACTCTTCACTCCACTCTCCACACTCTGCACTCCACTCTCCACTCAACTCACCACTCTCCACTACACCCTCCACTCTCCACTCCACTGATCACTCCACTCCACTCTCCACTCCACCCTCCACTCCACTCTCCACTCCACTCTCCACTCCACTCTCCACTCAACACTCCACTCCACTCTCCACTCCACTCTCCTCTCCACTCTCCACTCCACCCCCCACTCCACACTCCACTCCACTCTCCACTCTCCACTCCACTCTCCAATCCACCTTCCACTCAACTCTCCACTCTCCACTCCATCCTCCACTCCACTCTCCACTCTCCACTCTTCACACAACCCTCCACTCTCCACACTCCACTCTCCACTCCACTCTCCACTCTCCGCACCACTCTCCACTCTCCACTCAACTCTCCACTCTCCACTCCAGTCTCTACGCTCCACTCCATCCTCCACTCCACTCTCCACTCTCCACTCTCCACTCCACTCTCCGCTCCACTCTCCACTCTACTCTACAATCCACTCCACTCTCCACACTCCACGCTCCACTCCACTCTCCACTCTCCACTCCACTCTCCTCTCCACTCCACTCTCCACTCTCCACTCTCCACTCAACTCTCCACTCTCCACTCCACTCTCCACTCACCACTCCAATCTCCACTCTCCACTCAACTCTCCACTCTCCACTCCAGTCTCTACGCTCCACTCCATCCTCCACTCCACTCTCCACTCTCATCTCCACTCCAGTCTCCACTCTACTCAACAATCCACTCCACTCTCCACACTCCACTCTCCACTCCACTCTCCACTCCACTCTCCACTCTCCACTCCACTCTCCACTCCACTCTCCACTCTCCACTCCACTCTCCACTCTCCACTCCACAATCCACTCCACTCTCCACTCCACTCTCCTCTCCACTCTCCACTCCACCCCCCACTCCACTCTCCACTCTCCACTCCACTCTCCACTCCACACTCCACTCCCTCTCCACTCTCCACTCCAGTCTCTGCTCCACTCAGCACTCTCCACTCCACTCTCCGCTCCACTCTCCACTCCACTCTCCGCTCCACTCTCAACTCTCCACTCCACTCTCCACTCTCCACTCCACTCTCCACTCTCCACTCCCCACTCCACTCTCCACTCTCCACTCTCCACTCCACTCTCCACTCCACCCTCCACTCAACTCTCCACTGTCCAGACCACATTCCACTCTCCACTCCACTCCACTCTCCACTCTCCACTCCACTCTCCACTCCACTCTCCACTCCACTCTCTATGCTCCACTACATCCTCCATTCCACTCTCCACTCCACTCTCCTCTCCACTCCACTCTCCACTCCATCCTCCACTCCACTCTCCACTCTCCACTCCACTCTCCACTCTCCACTACACTCTCCACTCACCACTCCACTCTCCACTCTTCACTCAACCCTCCACTCTTCACTCCACTCTCCACAATCCGCACTCCACTCTCCACTCAACTCACCACTCTCCACTCCACCCTCCACTCCACTGATCACTCCACTCCACTCTCCACTCTGCACTCCACCCTCCACTCCACCCTTCACTCCACTCTCCACTCTCCACTCCACTCTCCACTCAACACTCCACTCTCCACTCTCCACTCCACTCTCCTCTCCACTCCACTCCACTCTCCACACTCCACCCCATTCTCCACTCTCCACTCCATCCTCCACTCCACTCTCCACTCTCCACTCCACTCTCCACTCACCACTCTACTCTCCACTCTTCATTCAACCCTCCACTCTTCACACCACTCTCCACTCAACTCACCACTCTCCACTCCACCCTCCACTCTCCAATCCACTGATCACTCCACTCCACTCTCCACTCCACCCTCCACTACACTCTCCACAGCACTCTCTACTCCACTCTCCACTCAACACTCCACTCCACTCTCCACTCCACTCTCCTCTCCACTCTCCACTCCACCCCCCACTCCACACTCCACTCCACTCTCCACTCTCCACTCCACTCTCCACTCCACCTTCCACTCAACTCTCCACTCTCCACTCCATCCTCCACTCCACTCTCCACTCTCCACTCCACTCTCCACTCTTCACACAACCCTCCACTCTCCATACTCCACTCTCCACTCCACTCTCCACTCTCCGCACCACTCTCCACTCTCCACTCAACTCTCCACTCTCCACTCCAGTCTCTACGCTCCACTCCATCCTCCACTCCACTTTCCACTCTCCACTCTCCACTCTCCACTCCACTCTCCGCTCCACTCTCCTCTCCACTCCACTCCACTCTCCACACTCCACCCCATTCTCCACTCTCCACTCCATCCTCCACTCCACTCTCCACTCTCCACTCCACTCTCCACTCACCACTCCACTCTCCACTCTTCATTCAACCCTCCACTCTTCACACCACTCTCCACTCAACTCACCACTCTCCACTCCACCCTCCACTCTCCACTCCACTGATCACTCCACTCCACTCTCCACTCCACCCTCCACTCCACTCTCCACAGCACTCTCTACTCCACTCTCCACTCAACACTCCACTCCACTTTCCACTCCACTCTCCTCTCCACTCTCCACTCCACCCCCCACTCCACACTCCACTCCACTCTCCACTCTCCACTCCACTCTCCACTCCACCTTCCACTCAACTCTCCACTCTCCACTCCATCCTCCACTCCACTCTCCACTCTCCACTCCACTCTCCACTCTTCACACAACCCTCCACTCTCCACACTCCACTCTCCACTCCACTCTCCACTCTCCGCACCACTCTCCACTCTCCACTCAACTCTCCACTCTCCACTCCAGTCTCTACGCTCCACTCCATCCTCCACTCCACTTTCCACTCTCCACTCTCCACTCTCCACTCCACTCTCCGCTCCACTCTCCACTCCACTCTCCTCTCCACTCCACTCTCCACTCTCCACTCTCCACTCAACTCTCCACTCACCACTCCAATCTCCACTCTCCACTCAACTCTCCACTCTCCACTCCAGTCTCTACGCTCCACTCCATCCTCCACTCCACTCTCCACTCTCCACTCTCCACTCCAGTCTCCACTCTACTCAACAATGCACTCCACTCTCCACACTCCACTCTCCACTCCACTCTCCACTCCACTCTCCACTCTCCACTCCACTCTCCACTCCACTCTCCACTCTCCACTCCACTCTCCACTCTCCACTCCACTCTCCACTCTCCTCTCCACACTCCAATCCACCCCCCACTCCACTCTCCACTCTCCACTCCACTCTCCACTCCACACTCCACTCCCTCTCCACTCTCCACTCCAGTCTCTGCTCCACTCTCCACTCTCCACTCCACTCTCCGCTCCACTCTCCACTCCACTCTCTGCTCCACTCTCCACTCTCCACTCCACTCTCCACTCACCACTCCAATCTCCACTCTCCACTCAACTCTCCACTCTCCACTCCAGTCTCTGCGCTCCACTCCATCCTCCACTCCACTCTCCACTCTCCACTCTCCACTCCAGTCTCCACTCCACTCAACAATCCACTCCAGTCTCCACACTCCACTCTCCACTCCACTCTCCACTCTCCACTCCACTCTCCACTCTCCACTCCACTCTCCACTCCACTCTCCACTCCACTCCACTCTCCACTCCACTCTCTACTCAACTCTCCACTCTCCACTCCATCCTCCACTCCACTCTCCTCTCTCCACTCCACTCTCCACTCCACTGATCACTCCACTCCACTCTCCACTCTCCACTCCACCCTCCACTCCACCCTTCACTCCACTCTCCACTCTCCACTCCACTCTCCACTCAACACTCCACTCTCCACTCTCCACTCCACTCTCCTCTCCACTCCACTCCACTCTCCACACTCCACCCCATTCTCCACTCTGCACTCCATCCTCCACTCCACTCTCCACTCTCCACTCTCCACTCCACTCTCCACTCACCACTCTACTCTCCACTCTTCATTCAACCCTCCACTCTTCACACCACTCTCCACTCAACTCACCACTCTCCACTCCACCCTCCACTCTCCACTCCACTGATCACTCCACTCCACTCTCCACTCCACCCTCCACTACACTCTCCACAGCACTCTCTACTCCACTCTCCACTCAACACTCCACTCCACTCTCCACTCCACTCTCCTCTCCACTCTCCACTCCACCCCCCACTCCACACTCCACTCCACTCTCCACTCTCCACTCCACTCTCCACTCCACCTTCCACTCAACTCTCCACTCTCCACTCCATCCTCCACTCCACTCTCCACTCTCCACTCCACTCTCCACTCTTCACACAACCCTCCACTCTCCATACTCCACTCTCCACTCCAATCTCCACTCTCCGCACCACTCTCCACTCTCCACTCAACTCTCCACTCTCCACTCCAGTCTCTACGCTCCACTCCATCCTCCACTCCACTTTCCACTCTCCACTCTCCACTCTCCACTCCACTCTCCGCTCCACTCTCCTCTCCACTCCACTCCACTCTCCACACTCCACCCCATTCTCCACTCTCCACTCCATCCTCCACTCCACTCTCCACTCTCCACTCCACTCTCCACTCACCACTCCACTCTCCACTCTTCATTCAACCCTCCACTCTTCACACCACTCTCCACTCAACTCACCACTCTCCACTCCACCCTCCACTCTCCACTCCACTGATCACTCCACTCCACTCTCCACTCCACCCTCCACTCAACTCTCCACAGCACTCTCTACTCCACTCTCCACTCAACACTCCACTCCACTCTCCACTCCACTCTCCTCTCCACTCTCCACTCCACCCCCCACTCCACACTCCACTCCACTCTCCACTCTCCACTCCACTCTCCACTCCACCTTCCACTCAACTCTCCACTCTCCACTCCATCCTCCACTCCACTCTCCACTCTCCACTCCACTCTCCACTCTTCACACAACCCTCCACTCTCCACACTCCACTCTCCACTCCACTCTCCACTCTCCGCACCACTCTCCACTCTCCACTCAACTCTCCACTCTCCACTCCAGTCTCTACGCTCCACTCCATCCTCCACTCCACTTTCCACTCTCCACTCTCCACTCTCCACTCCACTCTCCGCTCCACTCTCCACTCTACTCTACATTCCACTCCACTCTCCACACTCCACGCTCCACTCCACTCTCCACTCTCCACTCCACTCTCCTCTCCACTCCACTCTCCACTCTCCACTCTCCACTCTCCACTCAACTCTCCACTCACCACTCCAATCTCCACTCTCCACTCAACTCTCCACTCTCCACTCCAGTCTCTACGCTCCACTCCATCCTCCACTCCACTCTCCACTCTCCACTCTCCACTCCAGTCTCCACTCTCCACTCCACTCTCCACTCTCCACTCCACTCTCCACTCTCCACTCCACAATCCACTCCACTCTCCACTCCACTCTCCTCTCCACTCTCCACTCCACCCCCACTCCACTCTCCACTCTCCACTCCACTCTCCACTCCACACTCCACTCCCTCTCCACTCTCCACTCCAGTCTGTGCTCCACTCTCCACTCTCCACTCCACTCTCCGCTCCACTCTCCACTCCACTCTCCGCTCCACTCTCCACTCCACTCTCCGCTCCACTCTCCACTCTCCACTCCACTCTCCACTCTCCACTCCCCACTCCACACTCCACTCTCCACTTTCCACTCCACTCTCCACTCCACCCTCCACTCAACTCTCCACTGTCCAGACCACATTCCACTCTCCACTCCACTCCACTCTCCACTCTCCACTCCACTCTCCACTCCACTCTCCACTCCACTCTCTACGCTCCACTACATCCTCCATTCCACTCTCCACTCCACTCTCCTCTCCACTCCACTCTCCACTCCATCCTCCACTCCACTCTCCACTCTCCACTCCACTCTCCACTCTCCACTCCACTCTCCACTCACCACTCCACTCTCCACTCTTCACTCAACCCTCCACACTTCACTCCAATCTCCACAATCCGCACTCCACTCTCCACTCAACTCACCACTCTCCACTCCACCCTCCACTCCACTGATCACTCCACTCCACTCTCTACTCTGCACTCCACCCTCCACTCCACCCTTCACTCCACTCTCCACTCTCCACTCCACTCTCCACTCAACACTCCACTCTCCACTCTCCACTCCACTCTCCTCTCCACTCCACTCCACTCTCCACACTCCACCCCATTCTCCACTCTCCACTCCATCCTCCACTCCACTCTCCACTCTCCACTCCACTCTCCACTCACCACTCCACTCTCCACTCTTCATTCAACCCTCCACTCTTCACACCACTCTCCACTCAACTCACCACCCTCCACTCCACCCTCCACTCACCACTCCACTCTCCACTCTTCATTCAAACCTCCACTCTTCACTCCACTCTCCACACTCTGCACTCCACTCTCCACTCAACTCACCACTCTCCACTCCACCCTCCACTCTCCACTCCACTGATCACTCCACTCCACTCTCCACTCCACCCTCCACTCCACTCTCCACTCCACTCTCCACTCCACTCTCCACTCAACACTCCACTCCACTCTCCACTCCACTCTCCTCTCCACTCTCCACTCCACCCCCCACTCCACACTCCACTCCACTCTCCACTCCATCCTCCACTCCACTCTCCACTCTCCACTCCACTCTCCACTCTTCACACAACCCTCCACTCTCCACACTCCACTCTCCACTCCACTCTCCACTCTCCACACCACTCTCCACTCTCCTCTCAACTCTCCACTCTCCACTCCAGTCTCTACGCTCCACTCCATCCTCCACTCCACTCTCCACTCTCCACTCTCCACTCTCCACTCCACTCTTCGCTCCACTCTCCACTCTACTCTACAATCCACTCCACTCTCCACACTCTACGCTCCACTCCAATCTCCACTCTCCACTCCACTCTCCTCTCCACTCCACTCTCCACTCTCCACTCTCCACTCAACTCTCCACTCTCCACTCCACTCTCCACTCACCACTCCAATCTCCACTCTCCACTCAACTCTCCACTCTCCACTCCAGTCTCTGCGCTCCACTCCATCCTCCACTCCACTCTCCACTCTCCACTCTCCACTCCAGTCTCCACTCCACTCAACAATCCACTCCACTCTCCACACTCCACTCTCCACTCCACTCTCCACTCTCCACTCCACTCTCCACTCTCCACTCCACTCTCCACTCCACTCTCCACTCCACTCCACTCTCCACTCCACTCTCTACTCAACTCTCCACTCTCCACTCCATCCTCCACTCCACTCTCCTCTCTCCACTCCACTCTCCACTCTTCACTCAACCCTCCACTCTCCAATCCACTCTCCGCACTCCAATCTCCACTCCACTCTCCACTCTCCGCAACACTCTCCACTCTCCACTCAACTCTCCACTCCACTCTCCACTCTCCACTCCACTCTCCACTTCACTCTCCCCTCCACTCTCCACTCCAATCCACTCTCGACTCCACTCTCCACTCAACTCTCCACACTCCACTCCATCCTCCACTCCACTCTCCACTCTCCACTCCACTCTCCACTCTTCACTCAAACCTCCACTCTCCAATCCACTCTCCGCACTCCACTCTCCACTCAACTCTCCACTCCCAACTCCACTCATCACTCCACTCCACTCTCCACTCCACCCCCCACTCCACCATCCACTCTCCACTCCACTCTCCACTCTCCACTCCACAATCCACTCCACCCCCCACTCCACTCTCCACTCCACTCTCCACTCCACACTCCACTCCCTCTCCACTCTCCACTCCACTCTCTGCTCCACTCTCCACTCTCCACTCCACTCTCCGCTGAACTCTCCACTCTACTCTCCAATCCACTGCACTCTCCACACTCCACTCTCCACTCCACTCTACACTCTCCACTCTCCTCTCCACTCTCCACTCTTCACTCAACCCTCCACTCTCCAATCCACTCTCCGCACTCCACTCTCCACTCAACTCTCCACTCTCCACTCCACTCTCCACACTCCACTCCATTCTCCACTCTCCACTCCATCCTCCACTCCACTCTCCACTCCACCACCCTCCACTCTCCACTCCACTCCACTCTCCACACTCCACCCCATTCTCCACTCCACTCTCCACTCTCCACTCCACTCTCTACGCTCCACTACATCCTCCACTCCACTCTCTACTTTACTCCACTCCACTCTCCACTCTCCACTCCACTCTCCACTCCACTCTCCACTCTCCACTCCACTCTCTACGCTCCACTACATCCTCCACTCCACTCTCCACTCCACTCACCACTCCAGTCCACTCTCCACTCCACTCTCCACTCAACTCTCCACTCTCCACTCCATCCTCCAGTCCACTCTCCACTCTCCACTCCACTCTCCACTCTTCACTCAGCCCTCCACTCTCCAATCGACTCTCCGCACTCCACTCTCTACTCCACTCTCCACTCTCCGCACCACTTTCCACTCTCTACTCAACTCTCCACTCTACACTCCAGTCTCTACGCTCCACTCCATCCTCCACTCCACTCTGCACTCCGCTCTCCATTCTCCACTCCACTCTCCACTCCACTCTCCACTCAACTCTCCACTCTCCACTCCATCCTCCACTCCACTCTGCACTCTCCACTCCACTCTTCACTCTTCACTCAACCCTCCACTCTCCAATCCACTCTCCGCACTCCACTCTCCACTCAACTCTCCACTCTCAACTCCACTCCTCACTCCACTACACTCTCCACTTCACCCCCCACTCCACTCTCCGCTCTCCACTCCACTCTCCACTCTCCACTCCACAATCCACTCCACTCTCCACTCCACTCTACTATCCACTCTCCACTCCACCCCCCACTCCACTCTCCACTCTACTCTCCACTCTCCACTCCACCCTCCACTCCACTCTCCACTCCACTCTCCACTCACCACTCCACTCTCCACTCTTCACTCAACCCTCCACTCTCCACTCCACTCTCCACACTCCACTCTCCACTCCACCCTCCACTCCACTCTCCACTCCACTCTGCACTCCACTGTCCACTCCACTGTCCACTCACCACTCCACTCTCCAATCTTCACTCAACCCTCCACTCTCCACTCCACTCTCCACTCCACTCATCTCTCCACTCCACTCACCACACTCCACTCTCCACTCTCCACTCTCCACTCAACTCTCCACTCTCCACTCCAGTCTCAACGCTCCACTCCATCCTCCACTCCACTCTCCACTCTCCACTCTCCACTCCACTCTCCGCTCCACTCTCCACTCTACTCTACAATCCACTCCACTCTCCACACTCCCCGCTCCACTCCACTCTCCACTCTCCACTCCACTCTCCTCTCCACTCCACTCTCCACTCCACTCACCACACTCCACTCCACTCTCCACTCTCCACTCAACTCTCCACTCTCCACTCCACTCTCCACTCACCACTCCAATCTCCACTCTCCACACAACTCTCCACTCTCCACTCCAGTCTCCACTCTACTCAACAATCCACTCCACTCTCCACACTCCACTCTCCACTCCACTCTCCACTCTCCACTCCACTCTCCACTCCACTCTCCATTCCACTCTCCACTCCATTCCACTCTCCACTCCACTCTCTACTCAACTCTCCACTCTCCACTCCATCCTCCACTCCACGCTCCACTCTCCACTCCACTCTCCAATCTTCACTCAACCCTCCACTCTCCAATCCACTCTCCGCACTCCAATCTCCACTCCACTCTCCACTCTCCGCAACACTCTCCACTCTCCACTCAACTCTCCACTCTCCACTCCAGTCTCTATGCTCCACTCCATCCTCCACTCCACTTTCCACTCCACTCTCCACTCTCCACTCCACTCTCCACTCCACTCTCCACTCTCCACTCCACTCTCCACTTCACTCTCCACTCCACTCTCCACTCCAATCCACTCTCGACTCCACTCTCCACTCAACTCTCCACACTCCACTCCATCCTCCACTCCACTCTCCACTCTCCACTCCACTCTCCACTCTTCACTCAAACCTCCACTCTCCAATCCACTCTCCGCACTCCACTCTCCACTCAACTCTCCACTCCCAACTCCACTCATCACTCAACTCCACTCTCCACTCCACCCCCCACTCCACTCTCCACTCTCCACTCTCCACTCGACTCTCCTCTCCACTCTCCACTCCACCCCCCACTCCACTCTCCACTCCACTCCACACTCCACTCCCTCTCCACTCTCCACTCCACTCTATGCTCCACTCTCCACTCTCCACTCCACTCTCCGCTCAACTCTCCACTCTACTCTCCAATCCACTGCACTCTCCACACTCCACTCTCCACTCCACTCTACACTCTCCACTCTCCTCTCCACTCTCCACTCTTCACGCAACCCTCCACTCTCCAATCCACTCTCCGCACTCCACTCTCCACTCAACTCTCCACTCTCCACTCCACTCTCCACACTCCACTCCATTCTCCACTCTCCACTCCATCCTCCACTCCACTCTCCACTCCACCACCCTCCACTCTCCACTCCACTCCACTCTCCACACTCCACCCCATTCTCCACTCCACTCTCCACTCTCCACTCCACTCTCTACGCTCCACTACATCCTCCACTCCACTCTCCACTCCACTCACCACTCCACTCCACTCTCCACTCCACTCTCCACTCAACTCTCCACTCTCCACTCCATCCTCCACTCCACTCTCCACTCTCCACTGCACTCTCCACTCTTCACTCAGCCCTCCACTCTCCAATCGACTCTCCGCACTCCACTCTCTACTCCACTCTCCACTCTCCGCACCACTCTCCACTCTCTACTCAACTCTCCACTCTCCACTCCAGTCTCTACGCTCCACTCCATCCTCCACTCCACTCTCCACTCCGCTCTCCACTCTCCACTCCACTCTCCTCTCCACTCTCCACTCAACTCTCCACTCTCCACTCCATCCTCCACTCCACTCTCCACTCTCCACTCCACTCTTCACTCTTCACTCAACCCTCCACTCTCCAATCCACTCTCCGCACTCCACTCTCCACTCAACTCTCCACTCTCAACTCCACTCATCACTCCACTACACTCTCCACTCTCCACTCCACAATCCACTCCACTCTCCACTCCACTCTACTCTCCTCTCCACTCCACCCCCCACTCCACTCTCCACTCTCCTCTCCACTCTCCACTCCACCCTCCACTCCACTCTCCACTACACTCTCCACTCACCACTCCACTCTCCTCTCCACTCCACTCTCCACTCTCCACTCTCCACTCAACTCTCCACTCTTCACTCAACTCTCCACTCTCCACTCCATCCTCCACTCCACTCTCCACTCTCCACTCCACTCTCCAATCTTCACTCAACCCTCCACTCTCCAATCCACTCTCCGCACTCCAATCTCCACTCCACTCTCCACTCTCCGCAACACTCTCCACTCTCCACTCAACTCTCCACTCTCCACTCCAGTCTCTATGCTCCACTCCATCCTCCACTCCACTTTCCACTCCACTCTCCACTCTCCACTCCACTCTCCACTCCACTCTCCACTCTCCACTCCACTCTCCACTTCACTCTCCACTCCACTCTCCACTCCAATCCACTCTCGACTCCACTCTCCACTCAACTCTCCACACTCCACTCCATCCTCCACTCCACTCTCCACTCTCCACTCCACTCTCCACTCTTCACTCAAACCTCCACTCTCCAATCCACTCTCCGCACTCCACTCTCCACTCAACTCTCCACTCCCAACTCCACTCATCACTCAACTCCACTCTCCACTCCACCCCCCACTCCACTCTCCACTCTCCACTCGACTCTCCTCTCCACTCTCCACTCCACCCCCCACTCCACTCTCCACTCCACTCCACACTCCACTCCCTCTCCACTCTCCACTCCACTCTATGCTCCACTCTCCACTCTCCACTCCACTCTCCGCTCAACTCTCCACTCTACTCTCCAATCCACTGCACTCTCCACACTCCACTCTCCACTCCACTCTACACTCTCCACTCTCCTCTCCACTCTCCACTCTTCACGCAACCCTCCACTCTCCAATCCACTCTCCGCACTCCACTCTCCACTCAACTCTCCACTCTCCACTCCACTCTCCACACTCCTCTCCATTCTCCACTCTCCACTCCATCCTCCACTCCACTCTCCATTCCACCACCCTCCACTCTCCACTCCACTCCACTCTCCACACTCCACCCCATTCTCCACTCCACTCTCCACTCTCCACTCCACTCTCTACGCTCCACTACATCCTCCACTCCACTCTCCACTCCACTCACCCCTCCACTCCACTCTCCACTCCACTCTCCACTCAACTCTCCACTCTCCACTCCATCCTCCACTCCACTCTCCACTCTCCACTGCACTCTCCACTCTTCACTCAGCCCTCTACTCTCCAATCGACTCTCCGCACTCCACTCTCTACTCCACTCTCCACTCTCCGCACCACTCTCCACTCTCTACTCAACTCTCCACTCTCCACTCCGCTCTCCACTCTCCACTCCACTCTCCACTCCACTCTCCACTCAACTCTCCACTCTCCACTCCATCCTCCACTCCACTCTCCACTCTCCACTCCACTCTTCACTCTTCACTCAACCCTCCACTCTCCAATCCACTCTCCGCACTCCACTCTCCACTCAACTCCACTCATCACTCCACTACACTCTCCACTCTCCACTCCACAATCCACTCCACTCTCCACTCCACTCTACTCTCCTCTCCACTCCACCCCCCACTCCACTCTCCACTCTCCTCTCCACTCTCCACTCCACCCTCCACTCCACTCTCCACTCCACTCTCCACTCACCACTCCACTCTCCTCTCCACTCCACTCTCCACTCTCCACTCTCCACTCAACTCTCCACTCTTCACTCAACCCTCCACTCTCCACTCCACTCTCCACATTCCACTCTCCACTCCACCCTCCACTCCACTCTCCACTCCACTCTGCACTCCACTGTCCACTCCACTGTCCACTCACCACTCCACTCTCCAATCTTCACTCATCCCTCCACTCTCCACTCCACTCATCTCTCCACTCCACTCACCACACTCCACTCTCCACTCTCCACTCCACTCTCCACTCACCACTCCACTCTCCACTCTTCACTCAACCCTCCACTCTCCACTCCACTCTCCGCACTCCACTCTCCACTCTCCGCTCCACTCTCCACTCTCCACTCCACTCTCCGCTCCACTCTCCTCTCCACTCTCCACTCTCCACTCTCCGCTCCACTCTCCACTCTCCACTCCACTCTCCAATCCACTGCACTCTCCACACTCCACTCTACACTCTTCACTCTCCACTCCACTCTCCACTCTCCACTCTCCACTCCACTCTCCACTCCACTCTCCACTCACCACTCCACTCTCCACTCTTCAGTCAACCCTCCACTCTCCACTCCACTCTCCGCAATCCACTCTCCACTCTCCGCTCCACTCTCCACTCCACTCTCCACTCTCCACTCTCCACTCCACTCTCCACTCCACTCTCCACTCTCCACTCTCCGCTCCACTCTCCACTCTCCACTCAACTCTCCACTCTCCACTCTCCACTCAACTCTCCACTCTCCACTCCACTCTCCACTCACCACTCCAATCTCCACTCTCCACTCAACTCTCCACTCTCCACTCCAGACTCTACGCTCCACTCCATCCTCCACTCCACTCTCCACACTCCACTCTCCACTCCACTCTCCACTCTCCACTCCACTCTCAACTCCACTCTCCACTCCACCCCACTCTCCACTTCACTCTCCACTCAACTCTCCACTCTCCACTCCATCCTCCAATCCACTCTCCACTCTCCACTCCACCCCACTCTCCACTCCACTCTCCACTCCATTCTCCACTCTTCACTCAACCCTCCACTCTCCAATCCACTCTCCGCACTCCAATCTCCACTCCACTCTCCACTCTCCGCAACACTCTCCACTCTCCACTCCACTCTCCACTCTCCACTCTCCGCTCCACTCTCCACTCTCCACTCAACTCTCCACTCTCCACTCTCCACTCAACTCTCCACTCTCCACTCCACTCTCCACTCACCACTCCAATCTCCACTCTCCACTCAACTCTCCACTCTCCACTCCAGACTCTACGCTCCACTCCATCCTCCACTCCACTCTCCACACTCCACTCTCCACTCCACTCTCCACTCTCCACTCCACTCTCCACTCCACTCTCCACTCCACCCCACTCTCCACTCCACTCTCCACTCCATTCTCCACTCTTCACTCAACCCTCCACTCCCCAATCCACTCTCCGCACTCCAATCTCCACTCAACTCTCCACTCTCCGCAACACTCTCCACTCTCCACTCAACTCTCCACTCTCCACTCCAGTCTCTATGCTCCACTCCAGTCTCTATGCTCCACTCCATCCTCCACTCCACTCTCCACTCCATGCTCCACTCTCCACTCCACTCTCCACTCCACTCTCCACTCTCCACTCCACTCTCCACTCCACTCTCCACTCTCCACTCTCCGCTCCACTCTCCACTCTCCACTCAACTCTCCACTCTCCACTCTCCACTCAACTCTCCACTCTCCACTCCACTCTCCACTCACCACTCCAATCTCCACTCTCCACTCAACTCTCCACTCTCCACTCCAGACTCTACGCTCCACTCCATCCTCCACTCCACTCTCCACACTCCACTCTCCACTCCACTCTCCACTCTCCACTCCACTCTCCACTCCACTCTCCACTCCACCCCACTCTCCACTCCACTCTCCACTCCATTCTCCAATCTTCACTCAACCCTCCACTCTCCAATCCACTCTCCGCACTCCAATCTCCACTCCACTCTCCACTCTCCGCAACACTCTCCACTCTCCACTCAACTCTCCACTCTCCACTCCAGTCTCTATGCTCCACTCCAGTCTCTATGCTCCACTCCATCCTCCACTCCACTCTCCACTCCACGCTCCACTCTCCACTCCACTCTCCACTCCACTCTCCAGTCTCCACTCCACTCTCCACTCCACTCTCCACTCCAATCCACTCTCCACTCCACTCTCCACTCAACTCTCCACTCTCCACTCCACTCTCCACTCTTCACTCAAACCTCCACTCTCCAATCCACTCTCCGCACTCCACTCTCCACTCAACTCTCCACTCCCAACTCCACTCATCACTCCACTCCACTCTCCACTCCACCCACCACTCCACTCTCCACTCTCCACTCCACTCTCCACTCTCCACTCCACAATCCACTCCACTCTCCACTCCACTCTCCTCTCCACTCTCCACTCCACTCTCCACTCCACTCTCCACTCCACACTCCACTCCCTCTCCACTCTCCACTCCACTCTCTGCTCCACTCTCCACTCTCCACTCCACACTCCGCTCAACTCTCCACTCTACTCTCCAATCCACTGCACTCTCCACTCCACTCTCCTCTCCACTCTCCACTCTTCACTCAACCCTCCACTCTCCAATCCACTCTCCGCACTCCACTCTCCACTCAACTCTCCACTCTCCACTCCACTCTCCACACTCCACTCCATTCTCCACTCTCCACTCCATCCTCCACTCCACTCTCCACTCCACCACCCTCCACTCTCCACTCTCCACTCCACTCTCCACTCTCCACTCCACACTCCACTCCACTCTCCACTCCACTGTCCTCTCCACTCTCCACTCCATCCCCCACTCCACTCTCCACTCTCCACTCCACACTCCACTCCCTTTCCACTCTCCACTCCACTCTCCACTCCACTCTCCACTCTCCACTCCACACTCCGCTCCACTCTCCACTCCATTCTCCACTCCACTCTCCACTCTCCACTCCACTCTCCACTCTCCACTCCCCACTCCACTCTCCACTCTCCACTCTCAACTCCACTCTCCACCCTCCACTCAACTCTCCACTCTCCAGTCCACATTCCACTCTCCACTCCACTCCACTCTCCACTCCACTCCACTCTCCACACTCCACCTCATTCTCCACTCCACTCTCCACTCTCCACTCCACTCTCTACGCTCCACTACATCCACCACTCCACTCTCCACTCCACTCCACTCCACTCTCCACTCTCCACTCCACTCTCCACTCCACTCTCCACTCTCCACTCCACTCTCTACGCTCCACTACATCCTCCACTCCACTCTCCACTCCACTCTCCACTCCACTCCACTCTCCACTCCACTCTCCACTCAACTCTCCACTCTCCACTCCATCCTCCACTCCACTCTCCACTCTCCACTCCACTCTCCACTCTTCACTCAGCCCTCCACTCTCCAATCGACTCTCCGCACTCCACTCTCTACTCCACTCTCCACTCTCCGCACCACTCTCCACTCTCCACTCAACTCTCCACTCTCCACTCCAGTCTCTACGCTCCACTCCATCCTCCACTCCACTCTCCACTCCGCTCTCCACTCTCCACTCCACTCTCCACTCCACTCTCCACTCAACTCTCCACTCTCCACTCCATCCTCCACTCCACTCTCCACTCTCCACTCCACTCTTCACTCTTCACTCAACCCTCCACTCTCCAATCCACTCTCCGCACTCCACTCTCCACTCAACTCTCCACTCTCAACTCCACTCATCACTCCACTACACTCTCCACTCCACCCCCCACTCCACTCTCCGCTCTCCACTCCACTCTCCACTCTCCACTCCACAATCCACTCCACTCTCCACTCCACTCTACTCTCCACTCTCCACTCCACCCCCCACTCCACTCTCCACTCTCCTCTCCACTCTCCACTCCACCCTCCACTCCACTCTCCACTACACTCTCCACTCACCACTCCACTCTCCACTCTTCACTCAACCCTCCACTCTCCACTCCACTCTCCACACTCCACTCTCCACTCCACCCTCCACTCCACTCTCCACTCCACCCTCCACTCCACTCATCCCTCCACTCTCCACTCCACTCATCTCTCCACTCCACTCACCACACTCCACTCTCCACTCTCCACTCCACTCTCCACTCACCACTCCACTCTCCACTCTTCACTCAACCCTCCACTCTCCACTCCACTCTCCACACTCCACTCTCCACTCTCCGCTCCACTCTCCACTCCACTCTCCGCTCCACTCTCCACTCCACTCTCCACTCTCCACTCTCCGCTCCACTCCCCACTCTCCACTCCACTCTCCAATCCACTCCACTCTCCACACTCCACTCTACACTCTTCACTCTCGACTCCACTCTCCACTCTCCACTCTCCACTCTCCACTCCACACTCCACTCCACTCTCCACTCACCACTCCACTCTCCACTCTCCACTCAACTCTCCACTCTCCACTCAACTCTCCACTCTCCACTCCACTCTCCACTCACCACTCCAATCTCCACTCTCCACTCAACTCTCCACTCTCCACTCCACTCTCCACTCACCACTCTCCACTCCACTCTCCACTCAACTCTCCACTCTCCACTCCAGACTCTACGCTCCACTCCATCCTCCACTCCACTCTCCACACTCCACTCTCCACTCCACTCTCCACTCTCCACTCCACTCTCCACTCCACTCTCCACTCCATTCTCCACTCTTCACTCAACCCTCCACTCCCCAATCCACTCTCCGCACTCCAATCTCCACTCAACTCTCCACTCTCCGCAACACTCTCCACTCTCCACTCAACTCTCCACTCTCCACTCCAGTCTCTATGCTCCACTCCAGTCTCTATGCTCCACTCCATCCTCCACTCCACTCTCCACTCCACGCTCCACTCTCCACTCCGCTCTCCATTCCACTCTCCACTCTCCACTCCACTCTCCACTCCACTCTCCACTCTCCACTCTCCGTCCACTCTCCACTCTCCACTCAACTCTCCACTCTCCACTCTCCACTCAACTCTCCACTCTCCACTCCACTCTCCACTCACCACTCCAATCTCAACTCTCCACTCAACTCTCCACTCTCCACTCCAGACTCTACGCTCCACTCCATCCTCCACTCCACTCTCCACACTCCACTCTCCACTCCACTCTCCACTCTCCACTCCACTCTCCACTCCACTCTCCACTCCACCCCACTCTCCACTCCACTCTCCACTCCATTCTCCACTCTTCACTCAACCCTCCACTCTCCAATCCACTCTCCGCACTCCAATCTCCACTCCACTCTCCACTCTCCGCAACACTCTCCACTCTCCACTCAACTCTCCACTCTCCACTCCAGTCTCTATTCTCCACTCCAGTCTCTATGCTCCACTCCATCCTCCACTCCACTCTCCACTCCACGCTCCACTCTCCACTCCACTCTCCACTCCACTCTCCACTCTCCACTCCACTCTCCACTCCACTCTCCACTCCAATCCACTCTCCACTCCACTCTCCACTCAACTCTCCACTCTCCACTCCACTCTCCACTCTTCACTCAAACCTCCACTCTCCAATCCACTCTCCGCACTCCACTCTCCACTCAACTCTCCACTCCCAACTCCACTCATCACTCCACTCCACTCTCCACTCCACCCCCCACTCCACTCTCCACTCTCCACTCCACTCTCCACTCTCCACTCCACAATCCACTCCACTCTCCACTCCACTCTCCTCTCCACTCTCCACTCCACCCCCCACTCCACTCTCCACTCCACTCTCCACTCCACACTCCACTCCCTCTCCACTCTCCACTCCACTCTCTGCTCCACTCTCCACTCTCCACTCCACACTGCGCTAAACTCTCCACTCTACTCTCCAATCCACTGCACTCTCCACTCCACTCTCCTCTCCACTCTCCACTCTCCACTCCATCCTCCAGTCCACTCTCCACTCTCCACTCCACTCTCCACTCTTCACTCAGCCCTCCACTCTCCAATCGACTCTCCGCACTCCACTCTCTACTCCACTCTCCACTCTCCGCACCACTTTCCACTCTCTACTCAACTCTCCACTCTACACTCCAGTCTCTACGCTCCACTCCATCCTCCACTCCACTCTGCACTCCGCTCTCCATTCTCCACTCCACTCTCCACTCCACTCTCCACTCAACTCTCCACTCTCCACTCCATCCTCCACTCCACTCTCCACTCTCCACTCCACTCTTCACTCTTCACTCAACCCTCCACTCTCCAATCCACTCTCCGCACTCCACTCTCCACTCAACTCTCCACTCTCAACTCCACTCCTCACTCCACTACACTCTCCACTTCACCCCCCACTCCACTCTCCGCTCTCCACTCCACTCTCCACTCTCCACTCCACAATCCACTCCACTCTCCACTCCACTCTACTATCCACTCTCCACTCCACCCCCCACTCCACTCTCCACTCTACTCTCCACTCTCCACTCCACCCTCCACTCCACTCTCCACTCCACTCTCCACTCACCACTCCACTCTCCACTCTTCACTCAACCCTCCACTCTCCACTCCACTCTCCACACTCCACTCTCCACTCCACCCTCCACTCCACTCTCCACTCCACTCTGCACTCCACTGTCCACTCCACTGTCCACTCACCACTCCACTCTCCAATCTTCACTCAACCCTCCACTCTCCACTCCACTCTCCACTCCACTCATCTCTCCACTCCACTCACCACACTCCACTCTCCACTCTCCACTCTCCACTCAACTCTCCACTCTCCACTCCAGTCTCAACGCTCCACTCCATCCTCCACTCCACTCTCCACTCTCCACTCTCCACTCCACTCTCCGCTCCACTCTCCACTCTACTCTACAATCCACTCCACTCTCCACACTCCCCGCTCCACTCCACTCTCCACTCTCCACTCCACTCTCCTCTCCACTCCACTCTCCACTCTCCACTCTCCACTCAACTCTCCACTCTCCACTCCACTCTCCACTCACCACTCCAATCTCCACTCTCCACACAACTCTCCACTCTCCACTCCAGTCTCCACTCTACTCAACAATCCACTCCACTCTCCACACTCCACTCTCCACTCCACTCTCCACTCTCCACTCCACTCTCCACTCCACTCTCCATTCCACTCTCCACTCCATTCCACTCTCCACTCCACTCTCTACTCAACTCTCCACTCTCCACTCCATCCTCCACTCCACGCTCCACTCTCCACTCCACTCTCCAATCTTCACTCAACCCTCCACTCTCCAATCCACTCTCCGCACTCCAATCTCCACTCCACTCTCCACTCTCCGCAACACTCTCCACTCTCCACTCAACTCTCCACTCTCCACTCCAGTCTCTATGCTCCACTCCATCCTCCACTCCACTTTCCACTCCACTCTCCACTCTCCACTCCACTCTCCACTCCACTCTCCACTCTCCACTCCACTCTCCACTTCACTCTCCACTCCACTCTCCACTCCAATCCACTCTCGACTCCACTCTCCACTCAACTCTCCACACTCCACTCCATCCTCCACTCCACTCTCCACTCTCCACTCCACTCTCCACTCTTCACTCAAACCTCCACTCTCCAATCCACTCTCCGCACTCCACTCTCCACTCAACTCTCCACTCCCAACTCCACTCATCACTCAACTCCACTCTCCACTCCACCCCCCACTCCACTCTCCACTCTCCACTCTCCACTCGACTCTCCTCTCCACTCTCCACTCCACCCCCCACTCCACTCTCCACTCCACTCCACACTCCACTCCCTCTCCACTCTCCACTCCACTCTATGCTCCACTCTCCACTCTCCACTCCACTCTCCGCTCAACTCTCCACTCTACTCTCCAATCCACTGCACTCTCCACACTCCACTCTCCACTCCACTCTACACTCTCCACTCTCCTCTCCACTCTCCACTCTTCACGCAACCCTCCACTCTCCAATCCACTCTCCGCACTCCACTCTCCACTCAACTCTCCACTCTCCACTCCACTCTCCACACTCCACTCCATTCTCCACTCTCCACTCCATCCTCCACTCCACTCTCCACTCCACCACCCTCCACTCTCCACTCCACTCCACTCTCCACACTCCACCCCATTCTCCACTCCACTCTCCACTCTCCACTCCACTCTCTACGCTCCACTACATCCTCCACTCCACTCTCCACTCCACTCACCACTCCACTCCACTCTCCACTCCACTCTCCACTCAACTCTCCACTCTCCACTCCATCCTCCACTCCACTCTCCACTCTCCACTGCACTCTCCACTCTTCACTCAGCCCTCCACTCTCCAATCGACTCTCCGCACTCCACTCTCTACTCCACTCTCCACTCTCCGCACCACTCTCCACTCTCTACTCAACTCTCCACTCTCCACTCCAGTCTCTACGCTCCACTCCATCCTCCACTCCACTCTCCACTCCGCTCTCCACTCTCCACTCCACTCTCCTCTCCACTCTCCACTCAACTCTCCACTCTCCACTCCATCCTCCACTCCACTCTCCACTCTCCACTCCACTCTTCACTCTTCACTCAACCCTCCACTCTCCAATCCACTCTCCGCACTCCACTCTCCACTCAACTCTCCACTCTCAACTCCACTCATCACTCCACTACACTCTCCACTCTCCACTCCACAATCCACTCCACTCTCCACTCCACTCTACTCTCCTCTCCACTCCACCCCCCACTCCACTCTCCACTCTCCTCTCCACTCTCCACTCCACCCTCCACTCCACTCTCCACTACACTCTCCACTCACCACTCCACTCTCCTCTCCACTCCACTCTCCACTCTCCACTCTCCACTCAACTCTCCACTCTTCACTCAACTCTCCACTCTCCACTCCATCCTCCACTCCACTCTCCACTCTCCACTCCACTCTCCAATCTTCACTCAACCCTCCACTCTCCAATCCACTCTCCGCACTCCAATCTCCACTCCACTCTCCACTCTCCGCAACACTCTCCACTCTCCACTCAACTCTCCACTCTCCACTCCAGTCTCTATGCTCCACTCCATCCTCCACTCCACTTTCCACTCCACTCTCCACTCTCCACTCCACTCTCCACTCCACTCTCCACTCTCCACTCCACTCTCCACTTCACTCTCCACTCCACTCTCCACTCCAATCCACTCTCGACTCCACTCTCCACTCAACTCTCCACACTCCACTCCATCCTCCACTCCACTCTCCACTCTCCACTCCACTCTCCACTCTTCACTCAAACCTCCACTCTCCAATCCACTCTCCGCACTCCACTCTCCACTCAACTCTCCACTCCCAACTCCACTCATCACTCAACTCCACTCTCCACTCCACCCCCCACTCCACTCTCCACTCTCCACTCGACTCTCCTCTCCACTCTCCACTCCACCCCCCACTCCACTCTCCACTCCACTCCACACTCCACTCCCTCTCCACTCTCCACTCCACTCTATGCTCCACTCTCCACTCTCCACTCCACTCTCCGCTCAACTCTCCACTCTACTCTCCAATCCACTGCACTCTCCACACTCCACTCTCCACTCCACTCTACACTCTCCACTCTCCTCTCCACTCTCCACTCTTCACGCAACCCTCCACTCTCCAATCCACTCTCCGCACTCCACTCTCCACTCAACTCTCCACTCTCCACTCCACTCTCCACACTCCTCTCCATTCTCCACTCTCCACTCCATCCTCCACTCCACTCTCCATTCCACCACCCTCCACTCTCCACTCCACTCCACTCTCCACACTCCACCCCATTCTCCACTCCACTCTCCACTCTCCACTCCACTCTCTACGCTCCACTACATCCTCCACTCCACTCTCCACTCCACTCACCCCTCCACTCCACTCTCCACTCCACTCTCCACTCAACTCTCCACTCTCCACTCCATCCTCCACTCCACTCTCCACTCTCCACTGCACTCTCCACTCTTCACTCAGCCCTCTACTCTCCAATCGACTCTCCGCACTCCACTCTCTACTCCACTCTCCACTCTCCGCACCACTCTCCACTCTCTACTCAACTCTCCACTCTCCACTCCGCTCTCCACTCTCCACTCCACTCTCCACTCCACTCTCCACTCAACTCTCCACTCTCCACTCCATCCTCCACTCCACTCTCCACTCTCCACTCCACTCTTCACTCTTCACTCAACCCTCCACTCTCCAATCCACTCTCCGCACTCCACTCTCCACTCAACTCCACTCATCACTCCACTACACTCTCCACTCTCCACTCCACAATCCACTCCACTCTCCACTCCACTCTACTCTCCTCTCCACTCCACCCCCCACTCCACTCTCCACTCTCCTCTCCACTCTCCACTCCACCCTCCACTCCACTCTCCACTCCACTCTCCACTCACCACTCCACTCTCCTCTCCACTCCACTCTCCACTCTCCACTCTCCACTCAACTCTCCACTCTTCACTCAACCCTCCACTCTCCACTCCACTCTCCACATTCCACTCTCCACTCCACCCTCCACTCCACTCTCCACTCCACTCTGCACTCCACTGTCCACTCCACTGTCCACTCACCACTCCACTCTCCAATCTTCACTCATCCCTCCACTCTCCACTCCACTCATCTCTCCACTCCACTCACCACACTCCACTCTCCACTCTCCACTCCACTCTCCACTCACCACTCCACTCTCCACTCTTCACTCAACCCTCCACTCTCCACTCCACTCTCCGCACTCCACTCTCCACTCTCCGCTCCACTCTCCACTCTCCACTCCACTCTCCGCTCCACTCTCCTCTCCACTCTCCACTCTCCACTCTCCGCTCCACTCTCCACTCTCCACTCCACTCTCCAATCCACTGCACTCTCCACACTCCACTCTACACTCTTCACTCTCCACTCCACTCTCCACTCTCCACTCTCCACTCCACTCTCCACTCCACTCTCCACTCACCACTCCACTCTCCACTCTTCAGTCAACCCTCCACTCTCCACTCCACTCTCCGCAATCCACTCTCCACTCTCCGCTCCACTCTCCACTCCACTCTCCACTCTCCACTCTCCACTCCACTCTCCACTCCACTCTCCACTCTCCACTCTCCGCTCCACTCTCCACTCTCCACTCAACTCTCCACTCTCCACTCTCCACTCAACTCTCCACTCTCCACTCCACTCTCCACTCACCACTCCAATCTCCACTCTCCACTCAACTCTCCACTCTCCACTCCAGACTCTACGCTCCACTCCATCCTCCACTCCATCCTCCACTCCACTCTCCACACTCCACTCTCCACTCCACTCTCCACTCTCCACTCCACTCTCAACTCCACTCTCCACTCCACCCCACTCTCCAATTCACTCTCCACTCAACTCTCCACTCTCCACTCCATCCTCCAATCCACTCTCCACTCTCCACTCCACCCCACTCTCCACTCCACTCTCCACTCCATTCTCCACTCTTCACTCAACCCTCCACTCTCCAATCCACTCTCCGCACTCCAATCTCCACTCCACTCTCCACTCTCCGCAACACTCTCCACTCTCCACTCCACTCTCCACTCTCCACTCTCCGCTCCACTCTCCACTCTCCACTCAACTCTCCACTCTCCACTCTCCACTCAACTCTCCACTCTCCACTCCACTCTCCACTCACCACTCCAATCTCCACTCTCCACTCAACTCTCCACTCTCCACTCCAGACTCTACGCTCCACTCCATCCTCCACTCCACTCTCCACACTCCACTCTCCACTCCACTCTCCACTCTCCACTCCACTCTCCACTCCACTCTCCACTCCACCCCACTCTCCACTCCACTCTCCACTCCATTCTCCACTCTTCACTCAACCCTCCACTCCCCAATCCACTCTCCGCACTCCAATCTCCACTCAACTCTCCACTCTCCGCAACACTCTCCACTCTCCACTCAACTCTCCACTCTCCACTCCAGTCTCTATGCTCCACTCCAGTCTCTATGCTCCACTCCATCCTCCACTCCACTCTCCACTCCATGCTCCACTCTCCACTCCACTCTCCACTCCACTCTCCACTCTCCACTCCACTCTCCACTCCACTCTCCACTCTCCGCTCCACTCTCCACTCTCCACTCAACTCTCCACTCTCCACTCTCCACTCAACTCTCCACTCTCCACTCCACTCTCCACTCACCACTCCAATCTCCACTCTCCACTCAACTCTCCACTCTCCACTCCAGACTCTACGCTCCACTCCATCCTCCACTCCACTCTCCACACTCCACTCTCCACTCCACTCTCCACTCTCCACTCCACTCTCCACTCCACTCTCCACTCCACCCCACTCTCCACTCCACTCTCCACTCCATTCTCCAATCTTCACTCAACCCTCCACTCTCCAATCCACTCTCCGCACTCCAATCTCCACTCCACTCTCCACTCTCCGCAACACTCTCCACTCTCCACTCAACTCTCCACTCTCCACTCCAGTCTCTATGCTCCACTCCAGTCTCTATGCTCCACTCCATCCTCCACTCCACTCTCCACTCCACGCTCCACTCTCCACTCCACTCTCCACTCCACTCTCCACTCTCCACTCCACTCTCCACTCCACTCTCCACTCCAATCCACTCTCCACTCCACTCTCCACTCAACTCTCCACTCTCCACTCCACTCTCCACTCTTCACTAAAACCTCCACTCTCCAATCCACTCTCCGCACTCCACTCTCCACTCAACTCTCCACTCCCAACTCCACTCATCACTCCACTCCACTCTCCACTCCACCCACCACTCCACTCTCCACTCTCCACTCCACTCTCCACTCTCCACTCCACAATCCACTCCACTCTCCACTCCACTCTCCTCTCCACTCTCCACTCCACTCTCCACTCCACTCTCCACTCCACACTCCACTCCCTCTCCACTCTCCACTCCACTCTCTGCTCCACTCTCCACTCTCCACTCCACACTCCGCTCAACTCTCCACTCTACTCTCCAATCCACTGCACTCTCCACTCCACTCTCCTCTCCACTCTCCACTCTTCACTCAACCCTCCACTCTCCAATCCACTCTCCGCACTCCACTCTCCACTCAACTCTCCACTCTCCACTCCACTCTCCACACTCCACTCCATTCTCCACTCTCCACTCCATCCTCCACTCCACTCTCCACTCCACCACCCTCCACTCTCCACTCTCCACTCCACTCTCCACTCTCCACTCCACACTCCACTCCACTCTCCACTCCACTGTCCTCTCCACTCTCCACTCCATCCCCCACTCCACTCTCCACTCTCCACTCCACACTCCACTCCCTTTCCACTCTCCACTCCACTCTCCACTCCACTCTCCACTCTCCACTCCACACTCCGCTCCACTCTCCACTCCATTCTCCACTCCACTCTCCACTCTCCACTCCACTCTCCACTCTCCACTCCCCACTCCACTCTCCACTCTCCACTCTCAACTCCACTCTCCACCCTCCACTCAACTCTCCACTCTCCAGTCCACATTCCACTCTCCACTCCACTCCACTCTCCACTCCACTCCACTCTCCACACTCCACCTCATTCTCCACTCCACTCTCCACTCTCCACTCCACTCTCTACGCTCCACTACATCCACCACTCCACTCTCCACTCCACTCCACTCCACTCTCCACTCTCCACTCCACTCTCCACTCCACTCTCCACTCTCCACTCCACTCTCTACGCTCCACTACATCCTCCACTCCACTCTCCACTCCACTCTCCACTCCACTCCACTCTCCACTCCACTCTCCACTCAACTCTCCACTCTCCACTCCATCCTCCACTCCACTCTCCACTCTCCACTCCACTCTCCACTCTTCACTCAGCCCTCCACTCTCCAATCGACTCTCCGCACTCCACTCTCTACTCCACTCTCCACTCTCCGCACCACTCTCCACTCTCCACTCAACTCTCCACTCTCCACTCCAGTCTCTACGCTCCACTCCATCCTCCACTCCACTCTCCACTCCGCTCTCCACTCTCCACTCCACTCTCCACTCCACTCTCCACTCAACTCTCCACTCTCCACTCCATCCTCCACTCCACTCTCCACTCTCCACTCCACTCTTCACTCTTCACTCAACCCTCCACTCTCCAATCCACTCTCCGCACTCCACTCTCCACTCAACTCTCCACTCTCAACTCCACTCATCACTCCACTCCACTCTCCACTCCACCCACCACTCCACTCTCCACTCTCCACTCCACTCTCCACTCTCCACTCCACAATCCACTCCACTCTCCACTCCACTCTCCTCTCCACTCTCCACTCCACTCTCCACTCCACTCTCCACTCCACACTCCACTCCCTCTCCACTCTCCACTCCACTCTCTGCTCCACTCTCCACTCTCCACTCCACACTCCGCTCAACTCTCCACTCTACTCTCCAATCCACTGCACTCTCCACTCCACTCTCCTCTCCACTCTCCACTCTTCACTCAACCCTCCACTCTCCAATCCACTCTCCGCACTCCACTCTCCACTCAACTCTCCACTCTCCACTCCACTCTCCACACTCCACTCCATTCTCCACTCTCCACTCCATCCTCCACTCCACTCTCCACTCCACCACCCTCCACTCTCCACTCTCCACTCCACTCTCCACTCTCCACTCCACACTCCACTCCACTCTCCACTCCACTGTCCTCTCCACTCTCCACTCCATCCCCCACTCCACTCTCCACTCTCCACTCCACACTCCACTCCCTTTCCACTCTCCACTCCACTCTCCACTCCACTCTCCACTCTCCACTCCACACTCCGCTCCACTCTCCACTCCATTCTCCACTCCACTCTCCACTCTCCACTCCACTCTCCACTCTCCACTCCCCACTCCACTCTCCACTCTCCACTCTCAACTCCACTCTCCACCCTCCACTCAACTCTCCACTCTCCAGTCCACATTCCACTCTCCACTCCACTCCACTCTCCACTCCACTCCACTCTCCACACTCCACCTCATTCTCCACTCCACTCTCCACTCTCCACTCCACTCTCTACGCTCCACTACATCCACCACTCCACTCTCCACTCCACTCCACTCCACTCTCCACTCTCCACTCCACTCTCCACTCCACTCTCCACTCTCCACTCCACTCTCTACGCTCCACTACATCCTCCACTCCACTCTCCACTCCACTCTCCACTCCACTCCACTCTCCACTCCACTCTCCACTCAACTCTCCACTCTCCACTCCATCCTCCACTCCACTCTCCACTCTCCACTCCACTCTCCACTCTTCACTCAGCCCTCCACTCTCCAATCGACTCTCCGCACTCCACTCTCTACTCCACTCTCCACTCTCCGCACCACTCTCCACTCTCCACTCAACTCTCCACTCTCCACTCCAGTCTCTACGCTCCACTCCATCCTCCACTCCACTCTCCACTCCGCTCTCCACTCTCCACTCCACTCTCCACTCCACTCTCCACTCAACTCTCCACTCTCCACTCCATCCTCCACTCCACTCTCCACTCTCCACTCCACTCTTCACTCTTCACTCAACCCTCCACTCTCCAATCCACTCTCCGCACTCCACTCTCCACTCAACTCTCCACTCTCAACTCCACTCATCACTCCACTACACTCTCCACTCCACCCCCCACTCCACTCTCCGCTCTCCACTCCACTCTCCACTCTCCACTCCACAATCCACTCCACTCTCCACTCCACTCTACTCTCCACTCTCCACTCCACCCCCCACTCCACTCTCCACTCTCCTCTCCACTCTCCACTCCACCCTCCACTCCACTCTCCACTACACTCTCCACTCACCACTCCACTCTCCACTCTTCACTCAACCCTCCACTCTCCACTCCACTCTCCACACTCCACTCTCCACTCCACCCTCCACTCCACTCTCCACTCCACCCTCCACTCCACTCATCCCTCCACTCTCCACTCCACTCATCTCTCCACTCCACTCACCACACTCCACTCTCCACTCTCCACTCCACTCTCCACTC
Organism: Hemitrygon akajei; assembly: GCF_048418815.1. Taxonomy (NCBI): domain Eukaryota; kingdom Metazoa; phylum Chordata; class Chondrichthyes; order Myliobatiformes; family Dasyatidae; genus Hemitrygon; species Hemitrygon akajei. The sequence goes on along the minus strand of NC_133143.1, from coordinate 20,169,026 downwards.
ACCACTCCACTCTCCACTCTTCACTCAACCCTCCACTCTCCACTCCACTCTCCACACTCCACTCTCCACTCTCCGCTCCACTCTCCACTCCACTCTCCGCTCCACTCTCCACTCCACTCTCCACTCTCCACTCTCCGCTCCACTCCCCACTCTCCACTCCACTCTCCAATCCACTCCACTCTCCACACTCCACTCTACACTCTTCACTCTCGACTCCACTCTCCACTCTCCACTCTCCACTCTCCACTCCACACTCCACTCCACTCTCCACTCACCACTCCACTCTCCACTCTCCACTCAACTCTCCACTCTCCACTCAACTCTCCACTCTCCACTCCACTCTCCACTCACCACTCCAATCTCCACTCTCCACTCAACTCTCCACTCTCCACTCCACTCTCCACTCCACTCTCCACTCTCCACTCCACTCTCCACTCCACTCTCCACTCCATTCTCCACTCTTCACTCAACCCTCCACTCCCCAATCCACTCTCCGCACTCCAATCTCCACTCAACTCTCCACTCTCCGCAACACTCTCCACTCTCCACTCAACTCTCCACTCTCCACTCCAGTCTCTATGCTCCACTCCAGTCTCTATGCTCCACTCCATCCTCCACTCCACTCTCCACTCCACGCTCCACTCTCCACTCCACTCTCCATTCCACTCTCCACTCTCCACTCCACTCTCCACTCCACTCTCCACTCTCCACTCTCCGTCCACTCTCCACTCTCCACTCAACTCTCCACTCTCCACTCTCCACTCAACTCTCCACTCTCCACTCCACTCTCCACTCACCACTCCAATCTCAACTCTCCACTCAACTCTCCACTCTCCACTCCAGACTCTACGCTCCACTCCATCCTCCACTCCACTCTCCACACTCCACTCTCCACTCCACTCTCCACTCTCCACTCCACTCTCCACTCCACTCTCCACTCCACCCCACTCTCCACTCCACTCTCCACTCCATTCTCCACTCTTCACTCAACCCTCCACTCTCCAATCCACTCTCCGCACTCCAATCTCCACTCCACTCTCCACTCTCCGCAACACTCTCCACTCTCCACTCAACTCTCCACTCTCCACTCCAGTCTCTATTCTCCACTCCAGTCTCTATGCTCCACTCCATCCTCCACTCCACTCTCCACTCCACGCTCCACTCTCCACTCCACTCTCCACTCCACTCTCCACTCTCCACTCCACTCTCCACTCCACTCTCCACTCCAATCCACTCTCCACTCCACTCTCCACACTCCACTCTACACTCTTCACTCTCGACTCCACTCTCCACTCTCCGCACTCCACTCTCCACTCAACTCTCCACTCTCCACTCCACTCTCCACACTCCACTCCATTCTCCACTCTCCACTCCATCCTCCACTCCACTCTCCACTCCACCACCCTCCACTCTCCACTCTCCACTCCACTCTCCACTCTCCACTCCACACTCCACTCCACTCTCCACTCCACTGTCCTCTCCACTCTCCACTCCATCCCCCACTCCACTCTCCACTCTCCACTCCACACTCCACTCCCTTTCCACTCTCCACTCCACTCTCCACTCCACTCTCCACTCTCCACTCCACACTCCGCTCCACTCTCCACTCCATTCTCCACTCCACTCTCCACTCTCCACTCCACTCTCCACTCTCCACTCCACTCTCCACTCTCCACTCCCCACTCCACTCTCCACTCTCCACTCTCCACTCCACTCTCCACCCTCCACTCAACTCTCCACTCTCCAGTCCACATTCCACTCTCCACTCCACTCCACTCTCCACTCCACTCCACTCTCCACACTCCACCTCATTCTCCACTCCACTCTCCACTCTCCACTCCACTCTCTACGCTCCACTACATCCACCACTCCACTCTCCACTCCACTCCACTCCACTCTCCACTCTCCACTCCACTCTCCACTCCACTCTCCACTCTCCACTCCACTCTCTACGCTCCACTACATCCTCCACTCCACTCTCCACTCCACTCTCCACTCCACTCCACTCTCCACTCCACTCTCCACTCAACTCTCCACTCTCCACTCCATCCTCCACTCCACTCTCCACTCTCCACTCCACTCTCCACTCTTCACTCAGCCCTCCACTCTCCAATCGACTCTCCACACTCCACTCTCTACTCCACTCTCCACTCTCCGCACCACTCTCCACTCTCCACTCAACTCTCCACTCTCCACTCCAGTCTCTACGCTCCACTCCATCCTCCACTCCACTCTCCACTCCGCTCTCCACTCTCCACTCCACTCTCCACTCCAGTCTCTACGCTCCACTCCATCCTCCACTCCACTCTCCACTCCGCTCTCCACTCTCCACTCCACTCTCCACTCCACTCTCCACTCAACTCTCCACTCTCCACTCCATCCTCCACTCCACTCTCCACTCTCCACTCCACTCTACACTCTTCACTCAACCCTCCACTCTCCAATCCACTCTCCGCACTCCACTCTCCACTCAACTCTCCACTCTCAACTCCACTCATCACTCCACTACACTCTCCACTCCACCCCCCACTCCACTCTCCGCTCTCCACTCCACTCTCCACTCTCCACTCCACAATCCACTCCACTCTCCACTCCACTCTACTCTCCACTCTCCACTCCACCCCCCACTCCACTCTCCACTCTCCTCTCCACTCTCCACTCCACCCTCCACTCCACTCTCCACTACACTCTCCACTCACCACTCCACTCTCCACTCTTCACTCATTCCTCCACTCTCCACTCCACTCTCCACACTCCACTCTCCACTCCACCCTCCACTCCACTCTCCACTCCACCCTCCACTCCACTCATCCCTCCACTCTCCACTCCACTCATCTCTCCACTCCACTCACCACACTCCACTCTCCACTCTCCACTCCACTCTCCACTCACCACTCCACTCTCCACTCTTCACTCAACCCTCCACTCTCCACTCCACTCTCCACACTCCACTCTCCACTCTCCGCTCCACTCTCCACTCCACTCTCCGCTCCACTCTCCACTCCACTCTCCACTCTCCACTCTCCGCTCCACTCCCCACTCTCCACTCCACTCTCCAATCCACTCCACTCTCCACACTCCACTCTACACTCTTCACTCTCCACTCCACTCTCCACTCTCCACTCTCCACTCTCCACTCCACACTCCACTCCACTCTCCACTCACCACTCCACTCTCCACTCTTCAGTCAACCCTCCACTCTCCACTCCACTCTCCGCAATCCACTCTCCACTCTCCGCTCCACTCTCCACTCCACTCTCCACTCTCCACTCTCCACTCCACTCTCCACTCCACTCTCCACTCCACTCTCCACTCTCCACTCTCCGCTCCACTCTGCACTCTCCACTCAACTCTCCACTCTCCATTCTCCACTCAACTCTCCACTCTCCACTCCACTCTCCACTCACCACTCCAATCTCCACTCTCCATTCAACTCTCCACTCTCCACTCCAGACTCTACGCTCCACTCCATCCTCCACTCCACTCTCCACACTCCACTCTCCACTCCACTCTCCACTCTCCACTCCACTCTCCACTCCACTCTCCACTCCACCCCACTCTCCACTCCACTCTCCACTCAACTCTCCACTCTCCACTCCATCCTCCACTCCACTCTCCACTCTCCAATCCACTCTCTGCACTCCACTCTCCACTCAACTCTCCACTCTCAACTCCACTCATCACTCCACCCTCCTCTCCACTCAACCCTCCACTCTCCAATCCACTCTCCGCACTCCAATCTCCACTCCACTCTCCACTCTCCGCAACACTCTCCACTCTCCACTCAACTCTCCACTCTCCACTCCAGTCTCTATGCTCCACTCCAGTCTCTATGCTCCACTCCATCCTCCACTCCACTCTCCACTCCACGCTCCACTCTCCACTCCACTCTCCACTCCACTCTCCACTCTCCACTCCACTCTCCACTCCACTCTCCACTCCAATCCACTCTCCACTCCACTCTCCACTCAACTCTCCACTCTCCACTCCATCCTCCAGTCCACTCTCCACTCTCCACTCTTCACTCAAACCTCCACTCTCCAATCCACTCTCCGCACTCCACTCTCCACTCAACTCTCCACTCCCAACTCCACTCATCACTCCACTCCACTCTCCACTCCACCCCCCACTCCACTCTCCACTCTCCACTCCACAATCCACTCCACTCTCCACTCCACTCTCCTCTCCACTCTCCACTCCACCCCACTCCACTCTCCACTCCACTCTCCACTCCACACTCCACTCCCTCTCCACTCTCCACTCCACTCTCTGCTCCACTCTCCACTCTCCACTCCACTCTCAGCTCAACTCTCCACTCTACTCTCCAATCCACTGCACTCTCCACACTGCACTCTCCACTCCACTCTCCACTCTCCACTCTCCTCTCCACTCTCCACTCTTCACTCAACCCTCCACTCTCCACTCCACTCTCCACACTCCACTCCATTCTCCACTCTCCACTCCATCCTCCACTCCACTCTCCACTCCACCACCCTCCACTCTCCACTCCACCACCCTCCACTCTCCACTCTCCACTCCACTCTCTACGCTCCACTACATCCACAACTCCACTCTCCACTCCACTCCACTCCACTCTCCACTCTCCACTCCACTCTCCACTCCACTCTCCACTCAACTCTCCACTCTCCACTCCATCCTCCACTCCACTCTCCACTCTCCAATCGACTCTCCGCACTCCACTCTCTACTCCACTCTCCACTCTCCGCACCACTCTCCACTCTCCACTCATCTCTCCACTCTCCACTCCAGTCTCTACGCTCCACTCCATCCTCCACTCCACTATCCACTCCGCTCTCCACTCTCCACTCCACTCTCCACTCCAGTCTCTACGCTCCACTCCATCCTCCACTCCACTCTCCACTCCGCTCTCCACTCTCCACTCCACTCTCCACTCCACTCTCCAAACAACTCTCCACTCTCCACTCCATCCTCCACTCCACTCTCCACTCTCCACTCCACTCTTCACTCTTCACTCAACCGTCCACTCTCCAATCCACTCTCTGCACTCCACTCTCCACTCAACTCTCCACTCTCAACTCCACTCATCACTCCACCCTCCTCTCCACTCCACCCTCCACTCCACTCATCCCTCCACTCTCCACTCACCACACTCCACTCTCCACTCTCCACTCCACTCTCCACTCACCACTCCACTCTCCACTCTTCACTCAACCCTCCACTCTCCACTCCACTCTCCACACTCCACTCTCCACTCTCCGCTCCACTCTCCACTCTCCACTCCACTCTCCGCTCCACTCTCCACTCCACTCTCCACTCTCCACTCTCCGCTCCACTCTCCACTCTCCACTCCACTCTCCAATCCACTCCACTCTCCACACTCCACTCTACACTCTTCACTCTCCACTCCACTCTCCACTCTCCACTCTCCACTCTCCACTCCACACTCCACTCCACTCTCCACTCACCACTCCACTCTCCACACTTCAGTCAACCCTCCACTCTCCACTCCACTCTCCGCAATCCACTCTCCACTCTCCGCTCCACTCTCCACTCCACTCTCCACTCTCCACTCTCCACTCCACTCTCCACTCCACTCTCCACTCTCCACTCTCCGCTCCACTCTGCACTCTCCACTCAACTCTCCACTCTCCACTCTCCACTCAACTCTCCACTCTCCACTCCACTCTCCACTCACCACTCCAATCTCCACTCTCCACTCAACTCTCCACTCTCCACTCCAGACTCTACGCTCCACTCCATCCTCCACTCCACTCTCCACACTCCACTCTCCACTCCACTCTCCACTCTCCACTCCACTCTCCACTCCACTCTCCACTCCACCCCACTCTCCACTCCACTCTCCACTCAACTCTCCACTCTCCACTCCATCCTCCACTCCACTCTCCACTCTCCACTCCATTCTCCACTCTTCACTCAACCCTCCACTCTCCAATCCACTCTCCGCACTCCAATCTCCACTCCACTCTCCACTCTCCGCAACACTCTCCACTCTCCACTCAACTCTCCACTCTCCACTCCAGTCTCTATGCTCCACTCCATCCTCCACTCCACTCTCCACTCCACGCTCCACTCTCCACTCCACTCTCCACTCCACTCTCCACTCTCCACTCCACTCTCCACTCCACTCTCCACTCCAATCCACTCTCCACTCCACTCTCCACTCAACTCTCCACTCTCCACTCCATCCTCCAGTCCACTCTCCACTCTCCACTCCACTCTCCACTCTTCACTCTCCACTCCACCCCCACTCCACTCTCCACTCCACTCTCCACTCCACACTCCACTCCCTCTCCACTCTCCACTCCACTCTCTGCTCCACTCTCCACTCCACTCTCCACTCAACTCTCCACTCTCCACTCCATCCTCCAGTCCACTCTCCACTCTCCACTCCACTCTCCACTCTTCACTCAAACCTCCACTCTCCAATCCACTCTCCGCACTCCACTCTCCACTCAACTCTCCACTCCCAACTCCACTCATCACTCCACTCCACTCTCCACTCCACCCCCCACTCCACTCTCCACTCTCCACTCCACTCTCCACTCTCCACTCCACAATCCACTCCACTCTCCACTCCACTCTCCTCTCCACTCTCCACTCCACCCCCACTCCACTCTCCACTCCACTCTCCACTCCACACTCCACTCCCTCTCCACTCTCCACTCCACTCTCTGCTCCACTCTCCACTCTCCACTCCACTCTCCGCTCAACTCTCCACTCTACTCTCCAATCCACTGCACTCTCCACACTGCACTCTCCACTCCACTCTCCACTCTCCACTCTCCTCTCCACTCTCCACGCTTCACTCAACTCTCCACTCTCCAATCTACTCTCCGCACTCCACTCTCCACTCAACTCTCCACTCTCCACTCCACTCTCCACACTCCACTCCATTCTCCACTCTCCACTCCATCCTCCACTCCACTCTCCACTCCACCACCCTCCACTCTCCACTCTCCACTCCACTCTCCACTCTCCACTCCACACTCCACTCCACTCTCCACTCCACTGTCCTCTCCACTCTCCACTCCATCCCCCACTCCACTCTCCACTCTCCACTCCACACTCCACTCCCTTTCCACTCTCCACTCCACTCTCCACTCCACTCTCCACTCTCCACTCCACACTCCGCTCCACTCTCCACTCCACTCTCCACTCCACTCTCCACTCTCCACTCCACTCTCCACTCTCCACTCCACTCTCCACTCTCCACTCCCCACTCCACTCTCCACTCTCCACTCTCCACTCCACTCTCCACCCTCCACTCAACTCTCCACTCTCCAGTCCACATTCCACTCTCCACTCCACTCCACTCTCCACACTCCACCTCATTCTCCACTCCACTCTCCACTCTCCACTCCACTCTCTACGCTCCACTACATCCACCACTCCACTCTCCACTCCACTCCACTCCACTCTCCACTCTCCACTCCACTCTCCACTCCACTCTCTACTCTCCACTCCACTCTCTACGCTCCACTACATCCTCCACTCCACTCTCCACTCCACTCTCCACTCCACTCTCCACTCAACTCTCCACTCTCCACTCCATCCTCCACTCCACTCTCCACTCTCCACTCCACTCTCCACTCTTCACTCAGCCCTCCACTCTCCAATCGACTCTCCGCACTCCACTCTCTACTCCAATCTCCACTCTCCGCACCACTCTCCACTCTCCACTCAACTCTCCACTCTCCACTCCAGTCTCTACGCTCCACTCCATCCTCCACTCCACTCTCCACTCCGCTCTCCACTCTCCACTCCACTCTCCACTCCACTCTCCACTCAACTCTCCACTCTCCACTCCATCCTCCACTCCACACTCCACTCTCCACTCCACTCTCCACTCTTCACTCAACCCTCCACTCTCCAATCCACTCTCCGCACTCCACTCTCCACTCAACTCTCCACTCTCCACTCCACTCATCACTCCACTCCACTCCCCACTCCACCCCCCACTCCACTCTCCACTCTCCACTCTCCAATCCACAATCCACTCCACTCTCCACTCCACTCTCATCTCCACTCTCCACTCCACCCCCCACTCCACTCTCCACTCTCCACTCCACTCTCCACTCCACACTCCACTCCCTCTCCACTCTCCACTCCAGTCTGTGCTCCACTCTCCACTCTCCACTCCACTCTCCGCTCCACTCTCCACTCCACTCTCCGCTCCACTCTCCACTCTCCACTCCACTCTCCACTCTCCACTCCACTCTCCACTCCACACTCCACTCCACTCTCCACTCCACTGTCCTCTCCACTCTCCACTCCATCCACTCCACTCTCCACTCTCCACACCACACTCCACTCCCTTTCCACTCTCCACTCCACTCTCCACTCCACTCTCCACTCTCCACTCCACACTCCGCTCCACTCTCCACTCCACTCTCCACTCCACTCTCCACTCTCCACTCCACTCTCCACTCTCCACTCCCCACTCCACTCTCCACTCTCCACTCTCCACTCCACTCTCCACCCTCCACTCAACTCTCCACTCTCCAGTCCACATTCCACTCTCCACTCCACTCCACTCTCCACACTCCACCTCATTCTCCACTCCACTCTCCACTCTCCACTCCACTCTCTACGATCCACTACATCCACCATTCCACTCTCCACTCCACTCCACTCCACTCTCCACTCTCCACTCCACTCTCCACTCCACTCTCCACTCTCCACTCCACTCTCTACGCTCCACTACATCCTCCACTCCACTCTCCACTCCACTCTCCACTCCACTCCACTCTCCACTCCACTCTCCACTCAACTCTCCACTCTCCACTCCATCCTCCACTCCACTCTCCACTCTCCACTCTTCACTCAGCCCTCCACTCTCCAATCGACTCTCCGCACTCCACCCTCTACTCCAGTCTCCACTCTCCGCACCACTCTCCACTCTCCACTCAACTCTCCACTCTCCACTCCAGTCTCTACGCTCCACTCCATCCTCCACTCCACTCTCCACTCCGCTCTCCACTCTCCACTCCACTCTCCACTCCACTCTCCACTCAACTCTCCACTCTCCACTCCATCCTCCACTCCACTCTCCACTCTCCACTCCACTCTCCACTCTTCACTCAACCCTCCACTCTCCAATCCACTCTCCGCACTCCACTCTCCACTCAACTCTCCACTCTCCACTCCACTCATCACTCCACTCCACTCCCCACTCCACCCCCCACTCCACTCTCCACTCTCCACTCTCCACTCCACAATCCACTCCACTCTCCACTCCACTCTCATCTCCACTCTCCACTCCACCCCCCACTCCACTCTCCACTCTCCACTCCACTCTCCACTCCACACTCCACTCCCTCTCCACTCTCCACTCCAGTCTGTGCTCCACTCTCCACTCTCCACTCCACTCTCCGCTCCACTCTCCACTCCACTCTCCGCTCCACTCTCCACTCTCCACTCCACTCTCCACTCCACTCTCCACTCTCCACTCCCCACTCCACTCTCCACTCTCCACTCTCCACTCCACTCTCCACTCCACCCTCCACTCAACTCTCCACTCTCCAGACCACATTCCACTCTCCACTCCACTCCACTCTCCACTCTCCACTCCACTCTCCACTCCACTCTCCACTCCACTCTCCACTCCACTCTCTACGCTCCAGTACATCCTCCATTCCACTCTCCACTCCACTCTCCTCTCCACTCCACTCTCCACTCCATCCTCCACTCCACTCTCCACTCTCCACTCCACCCCACTCTCCACTCCACTCTCCACTCAACTCTCCACTCTCCACTCCATCCTCCACTCCACTCTCCACTCTCCACTCCATTCTCCACTCTTCACTCAACCCTCCACTCTCCAATCCACTCTCCGCACTCCAATCTCCACTCCACTCTCCACTCTCCGCAACACTCTCCACTCTCCACTCAACTCTCCACTCTCCACTCCAGTCTCTATGCTCCACTCCAGTCTCTATGCTCCACTCCATCCTCCACTCCACTCTCCACTCCACGCTCCACTCTCCACTCCACTCTCCACTCCACTCTCCACTCTCCACTCCACTCTCCACTCCACTCTCCACTCCAATCCACTCTCCACTCCACTCTCCACTCAACTCTCCACTCTCCACTCCATCCTCCAGTCCACTCTCCACTCTCCACTCCACTCTCCACTCTTCACTCAAACCTCCACTCTCCAATCCACTCTCCGCACTCCACTCTCCACTCAACTCTCCACTCCCAACTCCACTCATCACTCCACTCCACTCTCCACTCCACCCCCCACTCCACTCTCCACTCTCCACTCCACTCTCCACTCTCCACTCCACAATCCACTCCACTCTCCACTCCACTCTCCTCTCCACTCTCCACTCCACCCCCACTCCACTCTCCACTCCACTCTCCACTCCACACTCCACTCCCTCTCCACTCTCCACTCCACTCTCTGCTCCACTCTCCACTCTCCACTCCACTCTCCGCTCAACTCTCCACTCTACTCTCCAATCCACTGCACTCTCCACACTGCACTCTCCACTCCACTCTCCACTCTCCACTCTCCTCTCCACTCTCCACGCTTCACTCAACCCTCCACTCTCCAATCTACTCTCCGCACTCCACTCTCCACTCAACTCTCCACTCTCCACTCCACTCTCCACACTCCACTCCATTCTCCACTCTCCACTCCATCCTCCACTCCACTCTCCACTCCACCACCCTCCACTCTCCACTCTCCACTCCACTCTCCACTCTCCACTCCACACTCCACTCCACTCTCCACTCCACTGTCCTCTCCACTCTCCACTCCATCCCCCACTCCACTCTCCACTCTCCACTCCACACTCCACTCCCTTTCCACTCTCCACTCCACTCTCCACTCCACTCTCCACTCTCCACTCCACACTCCGCTCCACTCTCCACTCCACTCTCCACTCCACTCTCCACTCTCCACTCCACTCTCCACTCTCCACTCCACTCTCCACTCTCCACTCCCCACTCCACTCTCCACTCTCCACTCTCCACTCCACTCTCCACCCTCCACTCAACTCTCCACTCTCCAGTCCACATTCCACTCTCCACTCCACTCCACTCTCCACACTCCACCTCATTCTCCACTCCACTCTCCACTCTCCACTCCACTCTCTACGCTCCACTACATCCACCACTCCACTCTCCACTCCACTCCACTCCACTCTCCACTCTCCACTCCACTCTCCACTCCACTCTCTACTCTCCACTCCACTCTCTACGCTCCACTACATCCTCCACTCCACTCTCCACTCCACTCTCCACTCCACTCTCCACTCAACTCTCCACTCTCCACTCCATCCTCCACTCCACTCTCCACTCTCCACTCCACTCTCCACTCTTCACTCAGCCCTCCACTCTCCAATCGACTCTCCGCACTCCACTCTCTACTCCAATCTCCACTCTCCGCACCACTCTCCACTCTCCACTCAACTCTCCACTCTCCACTCCAGTCTCTACGCTCCACTCCATCCTCCACTCCACTCTCCACTCCGCTCTCCACTCTCCACTCCACTCTCCACTCCACTCTCCACTCAACTCTCCACTCTCCACTCCATCCTCCACTCCACACTCCACTCTCCACTCCACTCTCCACTCTTCACTCAACCCTCCACTCTCCAATCCACTCTCCGCACTCCACTCTCCACTCAACTCTCCACTCTCCACTCCACTCATCACTCCACTCCACTCCCCACTCCACCCCCCACTCCACTCTCCACTCTCCACTCTCCAATCCACAATCCACTCCACTCTCCACTCCACTCTCATCTCCACTCTCCACTCCACCCCCCACTCCACTCTCCACTCTCCACTCCACTCTCCACTCCACACTCCACTCCCTCTCCACTCTCCACTCCAGTCTGTGCTCCACTCTCCACTCTCCACTCCACTCTCCGCTCCACTCTCCACTCCACTCTCCGCTCCACTCTCCACTCTCCACTCCACTCTCCACTCTCCACTCCACTCTCCACTCCACACTCCACTCCACTCTCCACTCCACTGTCCTCTCCACTCTCCACTCCATCCCCCACTCCACTCTCCACTCTCCACACCACACTCCACTCCCTTTCCACTCTCCACTCCACTCTCCACTCCACTCTCCACTCTCCACTCCACACTCCGCTCCACTCTCCACTCCACTCTCCACTCCACTCTCCACTCTCCACTCCACTCTCCACTCTCCACTCCCCACTCCACTCTCCACTCTCCACTCTCCACTCCACTCTCCACCCTCCACACAACTCTCCACTCTCCAGTCCACATTCCACTCTCCACTCCACTCCACTCTCCACACTCCACCTCATTCTCCACTCCACTCTCCACTCTCCACTCCACTCTCTACGATCCACTACATCCACCATTCCACTCTCCACTCCACTCCACTCCACTCTCCACTCTCCACTCCACTCTCCACTCCACTCTCCACTCTCCACTCCACTCTCTACGCTCCACTACATCCTCCACTCCACTCTCCACTCCACTCTCCACTCCACTCCACTCTCCACTCCACTCTCCACTCAACTCTCCACTCTCCACTCCATCCTCCACTCCACTCTCCACTCTCCACTCTTCACTCAGCCCTCCACTCTCCAATCGACTCTCCGCACTCCACCCTCTACTCCAGTCTCCACTCTCCGCACCACTCTCCACTCTCCACTCAACTCTCCACTCTCCACTCCAGTCTCTACGCTCCACTCCATCCTCCACTCCACTCTCCACTCCGCTCTCCACTCTCCACTCCACTCTCCACTCCACTCTCCACTCAACTCTCCACTCTCCACTCCATCCTCCACTCCACTCTCCACTCTCCACTCCACTCTCCACTCTTCACTCAACCCTCCACTCTCCAATCCACTCTCCGCACTCCACTCTCCACTCAACTCTCCACTCTCCACTCCACTCATCACTCCACTCCACTCCCCACTCCACCCCCCACTCCACTCTCCACTCTCCACTCTCCACTCCACAATCCACTCCACTCTCCACTCCACTCTCATCTCCACTCTCCACTCCACCCCCCACTCCACTCTCCACTCTCCACTCCACTCTCCACTCCACACTCCACTCCCTCTCCACTCTCCACTCCAGTCTGTGCTCCACTCTCCACTCTCCACTCCACTCTCCGCTCCACTCTCCACTCCACTCTCCGCTCCACTCTCCACTCTCCACTCCACTCTCCACTCCACTCTCCACTCTCCACTCCCCACTCCACTCTCCACTCTCCACTCTCCACTCCACTCTCCACTCCACCCTCCACTCAACTCTCCACTCTCCAGACCACATTCCACTCTCCACTCCACTCCACTCTCCACTCTCCACTCCACTCTCCACTCCACTCTCCACTCCACTCTCCACTCCACTCTCTACGCTCCAGTACATCCTCCATTCCACTCTCCACTCCACTCTCCTCTCCACTCCACTCTCCACTCCATCCTCCACTCCACTCTCCACTCTCCACTCCACTCTCCACTCTCCACTCCACTCTCCACTCACCACTCCACTCTCCACTCTTCACTCAACCCTCCACTCTTCACTCCACTCTCCACAATCCGCACTCCACTCTCCACTCAACTCACCACTCTCCACTCCACCCTTCAGTCTCCACTCCACTGATCACTCCACTCCACTCTCCACTCTCCACTCCACCCACAACTCCACCCTCCACTCCACTCTCCACTCCACTCTCCAATCAACACTCCACTCTCCACTCTCCACTCCACTCTCCTCTCCACTCCACTCCACTCTCCACACTCCACCCCATTCTCCACTCTCCACTCCATCCTCCACTCCACCCTCCACTCTCCACTCCACTCTTCACTCTTCACTCAACCCTCCACTCTCCAATCCACTCTCCGCACTCCACTCGCCACTCCACTCATCACTCCACTCCACTCTCCACTCCACCCCCCACTCCACTCTCCACTCTCCACTCTCCACTCCACACTCCACTCCCTCTCCACTCTCCACTCCAGTCTCTGCTCCACTCTCCACTCTCCACTCCACTCTCCGCTCCACTCTCCACTCCACTCTCCGCTCCACTCCACTCTCCACTCTCCTCTCCACTCCACTCTCCACTGCACTCTCCGCTCCACTCCACTCTCCACTCTCCTCTCCACTCTCCACTCCACCCCCCACTCCACTCTCCACTCTCCACTCCACTCTCCACTCCACACTCCACTCCCTCTCCACTCTCCACTCCAGTCTCTGCTCCACTCTCCACTCCACTCTCCGCTCCACTCTCCACTCCACTGTCCGCTCCACTCTCCACTCTCCACTCCACTCTCCACTCTCCACTCCACTCTCCACTCCCCACTCCACTCTCCACTCTCCACTCTCCACTCCACTCTCCACTCCACTCTCTACGCTCCACTACATCCTCCATTCCACTCTCCACTCCACTCTCCTCTCCACTCTCCACTCCACTCTCCACTCCACTCTCCACTCCACTCTCTACGCTCCACTACATCCTCCATTCCACTCTCCACTCCACTCTCCTCTCCACTCCACTCTCCACTCCATCCTCCACTCCACTCTCCACTCTCCACTCCACTCTCCACTCTCCACTCCACTCTCCACTCACCACTCCACTCTCCACTCTTCACTCAACCCTCCACTCTTCACTCCACTTTCCACAATCCGCACTCCACTCTCCACTCAACACTCCACTCTCCACTCTCCACTCCACTCTCCGCTCCACTCCACTCCACTCTCCACACTCCACCCCATTCTCCACTCTCCACTCCATCCTCCACTCCACTCTCCACTCCACTCTCCACTCACCACTCCACTCTCCACTCTTCACTCAACCCTCCACTCTTCACTCCACTCTCCACACTCCGCACTCCACTCTCCACTCAACTCACCACTCTCCACTCCACCCTCCACTCTCCACTCCACTGATCACTCCACTCCACTCTCCACTCTCCACTCCACCCTCCACTCCACTCTCCACTCTCCACTCCACCCTCCACTCCACTCTCCACTCCACTCTCCACTCCACTCTCCACTCAACACTCCACTCCACTCTCCACTCCACTCTCCTCTCCACTCTCCACTCCACCCCCCACTCCACACTCCACTCCACTCTCCACTCTCCACTATCCTCTGCACTCTCCACTCCACTCTCCACTCCACTCTCCACTCTCCACTCCACTCTCCACTCTCCACTCCCCACTCCACTCTCCACTCCACTCTCCGCTCCACTCCACTCTCCACTCTCCTCTCCACTCTCCACTCCACCCCCCACTCCACTCTCCACTCTCCACTCCACTCTCCACTCCACACTCCACTCCCTCTCCACTCTCCACTCCAGTCTCTGCTCCACTCTCCACTCCACTCTCCGCTCCACTCTCCACTCCACTGTCCGCTCCACTCTCCACTCTCCACTCCACTCTCCACTCTCCACTCCACTCTCCACTCCCCACTCCACTCTCCACTCTCCACTCTCCACTCCACTCTCCACTCCACTCTCTACGCTCCACTACATCCTCCATTCCACTCTCCACTCCACTCTCCACTCCACTCTCCTCTCCACTCTCCACTCCACCCCCCACTCCACACTCCACTCCACTCTCCACTCTCCACTATCCTCTGCACTCTCCACTCCACTCTCCACTCCACTCTCCACTCTCCACTCCACTCTCCACTCTCCACTCCCCACTCCACTCTCCACTCCACTCTCCGCTCCACTCCACTCTCCACTCTCCTCTCCACTCTCCACTCCACCCCCCACTCCACTCTCCACTCTCCACTCCACTCTCCACTCCACACTCCACTCCCTCTCCACTCTCCACTCCAGTCTCTGCTCCACTCTCCACTCCACTCTCCGCTCCACTCTCCACTCCACTGTCCGCTCCACTCTCCACTCTCCACTCCACTCTCCACTCTCCACTCCACTCTCCACTCCCCACTCCACTCTCCACTCTCCACTCTCCACTCCACTCTCCACTCCACTCTCTACGCTCCACTACATCCTCCATTCCACTCTCCACTCCACTCTCCTCTCCACTCTCCACTCCACTCTCCACTCCACTCTCCACTCCACTCTCTACGCTCCACTACATCCTCCATTCCACTCTCCACTCCACTCTCCTCTCCACTCCACTCTCCACTCCATCCTCCACTCCACTCTCCACTCTCCACTCCACTCTCCACTCTCCACTCCACTCTCCACTCACCACTCCACTCTCCACTCTTCACTCAACCCTCCACTCTTCACTCCACTTTCCACAATCCGCACTCCACTCTCCACTCAACACTCCACTCTCCACTCTCCACTCCACTCTCCGCTCCACTCCACTCCACTCTCCACACTCCACCCCATTCTCCACTCTCCACTCCATCCTCCACTCCACTCTCCACTCCACTCTCCACTCACCACTCCACTCTCCACTCTTCACTCAACCCTCCACTCTTCACTCCACTCTCCACACTCCGCACTCCACTCTCCACTCAACTCACCACTCTCCACTCCACCCTCCACTCTCCACTCCACTGATCACTCCACTCCTCTCTCCGCTCTCCACTCCACCCTCCACTCCACTCTCCACTCCACTCTCCACTCCACTCTCCACTCAACACTCCACTCCACTCTCCACTCCACTCTCCTCTCCACTCTCCACTCCACCCCCCACTCCACACTCCACTCCACTCTCCACTCTCCACTCCACTCTCCACTCCAACTTCCACTCAACTCTCCACTCTCCACTCCACTCTCCACTCAACACTCCACTCC
Source organism: Hemitrygon akajei (assembly GCF_048418815.1). Taxonomy (NCBI): domain Eukaryota; kingdom Metazoa; phylum Chordata; class Chondrichthyes; order Myliobatiformes; family Dasyatidae; genus Hemitrygon; species Hemitrygon akajei. The sequence goes on along the minus strand of NC_133143.1, from coordinate 20,152,303 downwards.
ACTCTCCACTCCACTCTCCTCTCCACTCTCCACTCCGCCCCCCACTCCACACTCCACTCCACTCTCCACTCTCCACTCCACTCTCCACTCCACTCTCCACTCTTCACACAACCCTCCACTCTCCGCACTCCACTCTCCACTCCACCCTCCACTCTCCACTCCACTGATCACTCCACTCCACTCTCCACTCTCCACTCCACCCTCCACTCAACACTCCACTCCACTCTCCACTCCACTCTCCTCTCCACTCTCCACTCCACCCCCAACTCCACACTCCACTCCACTCTCCACTCTCCACTCCACTCTCCACTCCACCTTCCACTCAACTCTCCACTCTCCACTCCACTCTCCACTCCACTCTCCACTCAACACTCCACTCCACTCTCCACTCCACTCTCCTCTCCACTCTCCACTCCACCCCCCACTCCACACTCCACTCCACTCTCCACTCTCCACTCCACTCTCCACTCCACTCTCCACTCTTCACACAACCCTCCACTCTCCGCACTCCACTCTCCACTCCACTCTCCACTCTCCGCACCACTCTCCACTCTCCACTCACCTCTCCACTCTCCACTCTCCACTCCACTCTCCGCTCCACTCTCCGCTCCACTCTCCACTCTACTCTACAATCCACTCCACTCTCCACACTCCACTCTCCACTCCACTCTCCACTCTCCACTTCACTCTCCTCTCCACTCCACTCTCCTCTCCACTCCACTCCACTCTTCACACTCCATCCCATTCTCCTCTCTCCACTCCATCCTCCACTCCACTCACCACTCCACTCTCCACTCTCCACTCCACTCTCCACTCTTCACTCAACCCTCCACTCTCCAATCCACTCTCCGCACTCCACTGTCCACTCAACTCTCCTCTCTCCACTCCACTCATCACTCCACTCCACTCTCCACTCCACCCCCCACTCCACTCTCCATTCTCCACTCCACTCTCCACTCTCCACTCCACAATCCACTCCACTCTCCACTCCACTATCCTCTGCACTCTCCACTCCACTCTCCACTCCACTCTCCACTCTGCACTCCACTCTCCACTCTCCACTCCCCACTCCACTCTCCACTCTCCACTCTCCACTCCACTCTCCACCCTCCACTCAACTCTCCACTCTCCAGTCCACATTCCACTCTCCACTCCACTCCACTCTCCACACTCCACCTCATTCTCCACTCCACTCTCCACTCTCCACTCCACTCTCTACGCTCCACTACATCCACCACTCCACTCTCCACTCCACTCCACTCCACTCTCCACTCCACTCTCCACTCCACTCTCCACTCTCCACTCCACTCTCTACGCTCCACTACATCCTCCACTCCACTCTCCACTCCACTCTCCACTCCACTCCACTCTCCACTCCACTCTACACTCAACTCTCCACTCTCCACTCCATCCTCCACTCCACTCTCCACTCTCGACTCCACTCTCCACTCTTCACTCAGCCCTCCACTCTCCAATCGACTCTCCGCACTCCACTCTCTACTCCACTCTCCACTCTCCGCACCACTCTCCACTAAACTCTCCACTCTCCACTCCAGTCTCTACGCTCCACTCCATCCTCCACTCCACTCTCCACTCCGCTCTCCACTCTCCACTCCACTCTCCACTCCACTCTCCACTCAACTCTCCACTCTCCACTCCATCCTCCACTCCACTCTCCACTCTCCACTCCACTCTCCACTCTTCACTCAACCCTCCACTCTCCAATCCACTCTCCGCACTCCACTCTCCACTCAACTCTCCACTCTCCACTCCACTCATCACTCCACTCCACTCCCCACTCCACCCCCCACTCCACTCTCCACTCTCCACTCTCCACTCCACAATCCACTCCACTCTCCACTCCACTCTCATCTCCACTCTCCACTCTCCACTCCACTCTCCACTCCACACTCCACTCCCTCTCCACTCTCCACTCCAGTCTGTGCTCCACTCTCCACTCTCCACTCCACTCTCCGCTCCACTCTCCACTCCACTCTCCGCTCCACTCTCCACTCTCCACTCCACTCTCCACTCCACTCTCCACTCTCCACTCCCCACTCCACTCTCCACTCTCCACTCTCCACTCCACCCTCCACTCAACTCTCCACTCTCCAGACCACATTCCACTCTCCACTCCACTCCACTCTCCACTCTCCACTCCACTCTCCACTCCACTCTCCACTCCACTCTCTACGCTCCAGTACATCCTCCATTCCACTCTCCACTCCACTCTCCTCTCCACTCCACTCTCCACTCCATCCTCCACTCCACTCTCCACTCTCCACTCCACTCTCCACTCTCCACTCCACTCTCCACTCACCACTCCACTCTCCACTCTTCACTCAACCCTCCACTCTTCACTCCACTCTCCACAATCCGCACTCCACTCTCCACTCAACTCACCACTCTCCACTCCACCCTCCAGTCTCCACTCCACTGATCACTCCACTCCACTCTCCACTCTCCACTCCACCCACAACTCCACCCTCCACTCCACTCTCCACTCCACTCTCCAATCAACACTCCACTCTCCACTCTCCACTCCACTCTCCTCTCCACTCCACTCCACTCTCCACACTCCACCCCATTCTCCACTCTCCACTCCATCCTCCACTCCACCCTCCACTCTCCACTCCACTCTTCACTCTTCACTCAACCCTCCACTCTCCAATCCACTCTCCGCACTCCACTCGCCACTCCACTCATCACTCCACTCCACTCTCCACTCCACCCCCCACTCCACTCTCCACTCTCCACTCTCCACTCTGCAATCCACTCCACTCTCCACTCTCCACTCCACTCTCCACTCCACCCCCCACTCCACTCTCCACTCTCCACTCCACTCTCCACTCCACACTCCACTCCCTCTCCACTCTCCACTCCAGTCTCTGCTCCACTCTCCACTCTCCACTCCACTCTCCGCTCCACTCTCCACTCCACTCTCCGCTCCACTCCACTCTCCACTCTCCTCTCCACTCCACTCTCCACTCCACTCTCCGCTCCACTCCACTCTCCACTCTCCTCTCCACTCTCCACTCCACCCCCCACTCCACTCTCCACTCTCCACTCCACTCTCCACTCCACACTCCACTCCCTCTCCACTCTCCACTCCAGTCTCTGCTCCACTCTCCACTCCACTCTCCGCTCCACTCTCCACTCCACTGTCCGCTCCACTCTCCACTCTCCACTCCACTCTCCACTCTCCACTCCACTCTCCACTCCCCACTCCACTCTCCACTCTCCACTCTCCACTCCACTCTCCACTCCACTCTCTACGCTCCACTACATCCTCCATTCCACTCTCCACTCCACTCTCCTCTCCACTCTCCACTCCACTCTCCACTCCACTCTCCACTCCACTCTCTACGCTCCACTACATCCTCCATTCCACTCTCCACTCCACTCTCCTCTCCACTCCACTCTCCACTCCATCCTCCACTCCACTCTCCACTCTCCACTCCACTCTCCACTCTCCACTCCACTCTCCACTCACCACTCCACTCTCCACTCTTCACTCAACCCTCCACTCTTCACTCCACTTTCCACAATCCGCACTCCACTCTCCACTCAACACTCCACTCTCCACTCTCCACTCCACTCTCCGCTCCACTCCACTCCACTCTCCACACTCCACCCCATTCTCCACTCTCCACTCCATCCTCCACTCCACTCTCCACTCCACTCTCCACTCACCACTCCACTCTCCACTCTTCACTCAACCCTCCACTCTTCACTCCACTCTCCACACTCCGCACTCCACTCTCCACTCAACTCACCACTCTCCACTCCACCCTCCACTCTCCACTCCACTGATCACTCCACTCCTCTCTCCGCTCTCCACTCCACCCTCCACTCCACTCTCCACTCCACTCTCCACTCCACTCTCCACTCAACACTCCACTCCACTCTCCACTCCACTCTCCTCTCCACTCTCCACTCCACCCCCCACTCCACACTCCACTCCACTCTCCACTCTCCACTCCACTCTCCACTCCAACTTCCACTCAACTCTCCACTCTCCACTCCACTCTCCACTCAACACTCCACTCCACTCTCCACTCCACTCTCCTCTCCACTCTCCACTCCGCCCCCCACTCCACACTCCACTCCACTCTCCACTCTCCACTCCACTCTCCACTCCACTCTCCACTCTTCACACAACCCTCCACTCTCCGCACTCCACTCTCCACTCCACCCTCCACTCTCCACTCCACTGATCACTCCACTCCACTCTCCACTCTCCACTCCACCCTCCACTCAACACTCCACTCCACTCTCCACTCCACTCTCCTCTCCACTCTCCACTCCACCCCCAACTCCACACTCCACTCCACTCTCCACTCTCCACTCCACTCTCCACTCCACCTTCCACTCAACTCTCCACTCTCCACTCCACTCTCCACTCCACTCTCCACTCAACACTCCACTCCACTCTCCACTCCACTCTCCTCTCCACTCTCCACTCCACCCCCCACTCCACACTCCACTCCACTCTCCACTCTCCACTCCACTCTCCACTCAACTCTCCACTCTTCACACAACCCTCCACTCTCCGCACTCCACTCTCCACTCCACTCTCCACTCTCCGCACCACTCTCCACTCTCCACTCAACTCTCCACTCTCCACTCCAGTCTCTACGCTCCACTCCATCCTCCACTCCACTCTCCACTCTCCACTCTCCACTCCACTCTCCGCTCCACTCTCCACTCTACTCTACAATCCACTCCACACTCCACACTCCACTCTCCACTCCACTCTCCACTCTCCACTCCACTCTCCTCTCCACTCCACTCTCCTCTCCACTCCACTCCACTCTTCACACTCCATCCCATTCTCCTCTCTCCACTCCATCCTCCACTCCACTCACCACTCCACTCTCCACTCTCCACTCCACTCTCCACTCTTCACTCAACCCTCCACTCTCCAATCCACTCTCCGCACTCCACTGTCCACTCAACTCTCCTCTCTCCACTCCACTCATCACTCCACTCCACTCTCCACTCCACCCCCCACTCCACTCTCCATTCTCCACTCCACTCTCCACTCTCCACTCCACAATCCACTCCACTCTCCACTCCACTATCCTCTGCACTCTCCACTCCACCCCCACTCCACTCTCCACTCTCCACTCCACTCTCCACTCCACACTCCACTCCCTCTCCACTCTCCTCTCCACTCTCCAATCCACTCTCCACTCTCCACTCCACTCTCCACTCCACTCTCCGCTCCACTCTCCACTCTCCACTCTCCATTCCACTCTCCACTCTTCACTCCACCCTCCACTCTCCAATCCACTCTCCGCACTCCACTCTCCACTCAACTCTCCACTCTCCACTCCACTCTCCACTCTCCACTCCACAATCCACTCCACTCTCCACTCCACTCTCCTCTGCACTCTCCACTCCACCCCGCACTCCACTCTCCACTCTCCACTCCACTCTCCACTCCACACTCCACTCCCTCTCCACTCTCCTCTCCACTCTCCTCTCCACTCCACTCTCCGCTCCACTCTCCACTCTCCACTCCACTCTCCACTCTTCACTCAACCCTCCACTCTCCACTCCACTCTCCGCACTCCACTCTCCACTCAACTCTCCACTCTCCACTCCACTCTCCACTCTCCACTCCACTCAACTCACCACTCTCCACTCCACTCTCCACTCTCCACTCCACTCTCCACTCTCCACTCTCCACTCAACTCTCCACTCTCCACTCTCCACTCAACTCTCCACTCTCCACTCCACTCTCCGCTCTACTCTCCACTCTCCTCTCCACTCTCCAATCCACTCCACTCTCCACATTCACTCTCCACTCCACTGTCCAATCTCCACTCCACTCTCCACTCTCCTCTCCCACTCCACTCTCTACGCTCCACTCTGCACTCCACTCTCCACTCCACTCTCCAATCTCCACTCTCCACTCCACTCATCTCACCTCTCTCCACTTCCACTCTCCACTCTCCCCTCCACTCTCCACTCCACTCTCCACTCTCCGCTCCACTCTCCACTCTCCGCTCTCCACTCAACTCTCCACTCTCCACTTCCACTCAACTCTCCACCCTCCACTCCACCCTCCACTCTCCACTCTCCACTCACTCTCCGCTCTACTCTCCAATCTCCACTCCATTCTCCACTCTCCACTCCACTCTCCACTCCACCCTCCACTCTCCACTCTCCAGTCCACATTCCACTCTCCACTCCACTCCACTCTCCACTCTCCACTCAACTCTCCACTCTCCACTCCACACTCTACGCTCCACTCCATCCTCCACTCCACTCTCCACTCTCCTCTCCACTCCACTCCACTCTCCACACTCCACTCCATTCTCCACCCTCCACTCCATCCTCCACTCCATCCTCCACTCCACTCTCCACTCCACTCTCCACTCTCCACTCCACTCTGCACTCTCCACTCTCCACGCCACAATCCACTCCACTCTCCACTCCACTCTACTCTCCACTCTCCACTCCACCCCCCACTCCACTCTCCACTCTCCTCTCCACTCTCCACTCCACCCTCCACTCCACTCTCCACTACACTCTCCACTCACCACTCCACTCTCCACTCTTCACTCAACCCTCCACTCTCCACTCACTCTCCACACTCCACTCTCCACTCCACCCTCCACTCCACTCTCCACTCCACCCTCCACTCACCCATCCCTCCACTCTCCACTCCACTCATCTCTCCACTCGACTCACCACACTCCACTCTCCACTCTCCACTCCACTCTCCACTCACCACTCCACTCTCCACTCTTCACTCAACCCTCCACTCTCCACTCCACTCTCCACACTCCACTCTCCACTCTCCGCTCCACTCTCCACTCACTCTCCGCTCCACTCTCCACTCCACTCTCCATCTCCACTCTCCGCTCCACTCCCCACTCTCCACTCCACTCTCCAATCCACTCCACTCTCCACACTCCACTCTACACTCTTCACTCTCCACTCCACTCTCCACTCTCCACTCTCCACTCTCCACTCCACACTCCACTCCACTCTCCACTCACCACTCCACTCTCCACTCTTCAGTCAACCCTCCACTCTCCACTCCACTCTCCGCAATCCACTCTCCACTCTCCGCTCCACTCTCCACTCCACTCTCCACTCTCCACTCTCCACTCCACTCTCCACTCCACTCTCCACTCCACTCTCCACTCTCCACTCTCCGCTCCACTCTGCACTCTCCACTCAACTCTCCACTCTCCACTCTCCCACTCAACTCTCCACTCTCCACTCCACTCTCCAGTCACCACTCCAATCTCCACTCTCCACTCAACTCTCCACTCTCCACTCCAGACTCTACGCTCCACTCCATCCTCCACTCCACTCTCTACGCTCCAGTACATCCTCCACTCAACACTCCACTCCACTCTCCACTCCACTCTCCTCTCCACTCTCCACTCCACCCCCAACTCCACACTCCACTCCACTCTCCACTCTCCACTCCACTCTCCACTCCACCTTCCACTCAACTCTCCACTCTCCACTCCACTCTCCACTCCACTCTCCACTCAACACTCCACTCCACTCTCCACTCCACTCTCCTCTCCACTCTCACTCCACCCACCCCCCACTCCACACTCCACTCCACTCTCCACTCTCCACTCCACTCTCCACTCCACTCTCCACTCTTCACACAACCCTCCACTCTCCGCACCCACTCTCCACTCTCCGCACCACTCTCCCACTCTCCACTCAACTCTCCACTCTCCACTCCAGTCTCTACGCTCCACTCCATCCTCCACTCCACTCTCCACTCTCCACTCTCCACTCCACTCTCCGCTCCACTCTCCACTCTACTCTACAATCCACTCCACTCTCCACACTCCACTCTCCACTCCACTCTCCACTCTCCACTCCACTCTCCTCTCCACTCCACTCTCCTCTCCACTCCACTCCACTCTTCACACTCCATCCCATTCTCCTCTCTCCACTCCATCCTCCACTCCACTCACCACTCCACTCTCCACTCTCCACTCCACTCTCCACTCTTCACTCAACCCTCCACTCTCCAATCCACTCTCCGCACTCCACTGTCCACTCAACTCTCCTCTCTCCACTCCACTCATCACTCCACTCCACTCTCCACTCCACCCCCCACTCCACTCTCCATTCTCCACTCCACTCTCCACTCTCCACTCCACAATCCACTCCACTCTCCACTCCACTATCCTCTGCACTCTCCACTCCACCCCCACTCCACTCTCCACTCTCCACTCCACTCTCCACTCCACACCCTCCACTCCCTCCACTCTCCTCTCCACTCTCCAATCCACTCTCCACTCTCCACTCCACTCTCCACTCCACTCTCCGCTCCACTCTCCACTCTCCACTCTCCATTCCACTCTCCACTCTTCACTCCACCCTCCACTCTCCAATCCACTCTCCGCACTCCACTCTCCACTCAACTCTCCACTCTCCACTCCACTCTCCACTCTCCACTCCACAATCCACTCCACTCTCCACTCCACTCTCCTCTGCACTCTCCACTCCACCCCGCACTCCACTCTCCACTCTCCACTCCACTCTCCACTCCACACTCCACTCCCTCTCCACTCTCCTCTCCACTCTCCTCTCCACTCCACTCTCCGCTCCACTCTCCACTCTCCACTCCACTCTCCACTCTTCACTCAACCCTCCACTCTCCAATCCACTCTCCGCACTCCACTCTCCACTCAACTCTCCACTCTCCACTCCACTCTCCACTCTCCACTCCACTCAACTCACCACTCTCCACTCCACTCTCCACTCTCCACTCCACTCTCCACTCTCCACTCTCCACTCAACTCTCCACTCTCCACTCTCCACTCAACTCTCCACTCTCCACTCCACTCTCCGCTCTACTCTCCACTCTCCCTCTCCACTCTCCATTCCACTCCACTCTCCACATTCCACTCTCCACTCCACTGTCCAATCTCCACTCCACTCTCCACTCTCCTCTCCACTCCACTCTCTACGCTCCACTCTGCACTCCACTCTCCACTCCACTCTCCAATCTCCACTCTCCACTCCACTCATCTCACCTCTCTCCACTCCACTCTCCACTCTCCACTCCACTCTCCACTCCACTCTCCACTCTCCGCTCCACTCTCCACTCTCCGCTCTCCACTCAACTCTCCACTCTCCACTTCCACTCAACTCTCCACCCTCCACTCCACCCTCCACTCTCCACTCTCCACTCCACTCTCCGCTCTACTCTCCAATCTCCACTCCATTCTCCACTCTCCACTCCACTCTCCACTCCACCCACCACTCTCCACTCTCCAGTCCACATTCCACTCTCCACTCCACTCCACTCTCCACTCTCCACTCAACTCTCCACTCTCCACTCCACACTCTACGCTCCACTCCATCCTCCACTCCACTCTCCACTCTCCTCTCCACTCCACTCCACTCTCCACACTCCACTCCATTCTCCACCCTCCACACCATCCTCCACTCCATCCTCCACTCCACTCTCCACTCCACTCTCCACTCTCCACTCCACTCTGCACTCTCCACTCTCCACGCCACAATCCACTCCACTCTCCACTCCACTCTACTCTCCACTCTCCACTCCACCCCCCACTCCACTCTCCACTCTCCTCTCCACTCACCACTCCACTCTCCACTCTTCACTCAACCCTCCACTCTCCACTCCACTCTCCACACTCCACTCTCCACTCCACCCTCCACTCCACTCTCCACTCCACCCTCCACTCCACTCATCCCTCCACTCTCCACTCCACTCATCTCTCCACTCGACTCACCACACTCCACTCCCCTCCACTCTCACTCCACTCTCCACTCACCACTCCACTCTCCACTCTTCACTCAACCCTCCACTCTCCACTCCACTCTCCACACTCCACTCTCCACTCTCCGCTCCACTCTCCACTCCACTCTCCGCTCCACTCTCCACTCCACTCTCCACTCTCCACTCTCCGCTCCACTCCCCACTCTCCACTCCACTCTCCAATCCACTCCACTCTCCACACTCCACTCTACACTCTTCACTCTCCACTCCACTCTCACACTCTCCACTCTCCACTCTCCACTCCACACTCCACTCCACTCTCCACTCACCACTCCACTCTCCACTCTTCAGTCAACCCTCCACTCTCCACTCCACTCTCCGCAATCCACTCTCCACTCTCCGCTCCACTCTCCACTCCACTCTCCACTCTCCACTCTCCACTCCACTCTCCACTCCACTCTCCACTCCACTCTCCACTCTCCACTCTCCGCTCCACTCTGCACTCTCCACTCAACTCTCCACTCTCCACTCTCCACTCAACTCTCCACTCTCCACTCCACTCTCCAGTCACCACTCCAATCTCCACTCTCCACTCAACTCTCCACTCTCCACTCCAGACTCTACGCTCCACTCCATCCTCCACTCCACTCTCCACACTCCACTCTCCACTCCACTCTCCACTCTCCACTCCACTCTCCACTCCACTCTCCACTCCACCCCACTCTCCACTCCACTCTCCACTCAACTCTCCACTCTCCACTCCATCCTCCACTCCACTCTCCACTCTCCACTCCATTCTCCACTCTTCACTCAACCCTCCACTCTCCAATCCACTCTCCGCACTCCAATCTCCACTCCACTCTCCACTCTCCGCAACACTCTCCACTCTCCACTCAACTCTCCACTCTCCACTCCAGTCTCTATGCTCCACTCCAGTCTCTATGCTCCACTCCATCCTCCAATCCACTCTCCACTCCACGCTCCACTCTCCACTCCACTCTCCACTCCACTCTCCACTCTCCACTCCACTCTCCACTCCACTCTCCACTCCAATCCACTCTCCACTCCACTCTCCACTCAACTCTCCACTCTCCACTCCATCCTCCATCCACTCTCCACTCTCCACTCCACTCTCCACTCTTCACTCAAACCTCCACTCTCCAATCCACTCTCCGCACTCCACTCTCCACTCAACTCTCCACTCCCAACTCCACTCATCACTCCACTCCACTCTCCACTCCACCCCCCACTCCACTCTCCACTCTCCACTCCACTCTCCACTCTCCACTCCACAATCCACTCCACTCTCCACTCCACTCTCCTCTCCACTCTCCACTCCACCCCCACTCCACTCTCCACTCCACTCTCCACTCCACACTCCACTCCCTCTCCACTCTCCACTCCACTCTCTGCTCCACTCTCCACTCTCCACTCCACTCTCCGCTCAACTCTCCACTCTACTCTCCAATCCACTGCACTCTCCACACTGCACTCTCCACTCCACTCTCCACTCTCCACTCTCCTCTCCACTCTCCACTCTTCACTCAACCCTCCACTCTCCAATCTACTCTCCGCACTCCACTCAACTCTCCACTCTCCACTCCACTCTCCACACTCCACCTCCATTCTCCACTCTCCACTCCATCCTCCACTCCACTCTCCACTCCACCACCCTCCACTCTCCACTCTCCACTCCACTCTCCACTCTCCACTCCACTCTCTACGCTCCACTACATCCACAACTCCACTCTCCACTCCACTCCACTCCACTCTCCACTCTCCACTCCACTCTCCACTCCACTCTCCACTCTCCACTCCACTCTCTACGCTCCACTACATCCTCCACTCCACTCTCCACTCCACTCTCCACTCCACTCCACTCTCCACTCCACTCTCCACTCAACTCTCCACTCTCCACTCCATCCTCCACTCCACTCTCCACTCTCCACTCCACTCTCCACTCCACTCCACTCTCCACTCCACTCTCCACTCAACTCTCCACTCTCCACTCCATCCTCCACTCCACTCTCCACTCTCCAATCGACTCTCCGCACTCCACTCTCTACTCCACTCTCCACTCTCCGCACCACTCTCCACTCTCCACTCAACTCTCCACTCTCCACTCCAGTCTCTACGCTCCACTCCATCCTCCACTCCACTCTCCACTCCGCTCTCCACTCTCCACTCCACTCTCCACTCCAGTCTCTACGCTCCACTCCATCCTCCACTCCACTCTCCACTCCATCCTCCACTCCACTCTCCACTCTCCACTCCACTCTCACTCTTCACTCAACCCTCCACTCTCCAATCCACTCTCCGCACTCCACTCTCCACTCAACTCTCCACTCTCAACTCCACTCATCACTCCACCCTCCTCTCCACTCCACCCCTCCACTCCACTCATCCCTCCACTCTCCACTCACCACACTCCACTCTCCACTCTCCACTCCACTCTCCACTCACCACTCCACTCTCCACTCTTCACTCAACCCTCCACTCTCCACTCCACTCTCCACACTCCACTCTCCACTCTCCGCTCCACTCTCCACTCTCCACTCCACTCTCCGCTCCACTCTCCACTCCACTCTCCACTCTCCACTCTCCGCTCCACTCTCCACTCTCCACTCCACTCTCCAATCCACTCCACTCTCCACACTCCACTCTACACTCTTCACTCTCCACTCCACTCTCCACTCTCTCCACTCTCCACTCTCCACTCCACACTCCACTCCACTCTCCACTCACCACTCCACTCTCCACACTCAGTCAACCCTCCACTCTCCACTCCACTCTCCGCAATCCATTCTCCACTCTCCGCTCCACTCTCCACTCCACTCTCCACTCTCCACTCTCCACTCCACTCTCCACTCCACTCTCCACTCTCCACTCTCCGCTCCACTCTGCACTCTCCACTCAACTCTCCACTCTCCACTCTCCACTCAACTCTCCACTCTCCACTCCACTCTCCACTCACCACTCCAATCTCCACTCTCCACTCAACTCTCCACTCTCCACTCCAGACTCTACGCTCCACTCCATCCTCCACTCCACTCTCCACACTCCACTCTCCACTCACTCTCCACTCTCCACTCCACTCTCCACTCCACTCTCCACTCCACCCCACTCTCCACTCCACTCTCCACTCAACTCTCCACTCTCCACTCCATCCTCCACTCCACTCTCCACTCTCCACTCCATTCTCCACTCTTCACTCAACCCTCCACAATCCAATCCACTCTCCGCACTCCAATCTCCACTCCACTCTCCACTCTCCGCAACACTCTCCACTCTCCACTCAACTCTCCACTCTCCACTCCAGTCTCTATGCTCCACTCCAGTCTCTATGCTCCACTCCATCCTCCACTCCACTCTCCACTCCACGCTCCACTCTCCACTCCACTCTCCACTCCACTCTCCACTCTCCACTCCACTCTCCACTCCACTCTCCACTCCAATCCACTCTCCACTCCACTCTCCACTCAACTCTCCACTCTCCACTCCATCCTCCAGTCCACTCTCCACTCTCCACTCTTCACTCAAACCTCCACTCTCCAATCCACTCTCCGCACTCCACTCTCCACTCAACTCTCCACTCCCAACTCCACTCATCACTCCACTCCACTCTCCACTCCACCCCCCACTCCACTCTCCACTCTCCACTCCACAATCCACTCCACTCTGCACTCCACTCTCCTCTCCACTCTCCACTCCACCCCCACTCCACTCTCCACTCCACTCTCCACTCCACACTCCACTCCCTCTCCACTCTCCACTCCACTCTCTGCTCCACTCTCCACTCTCCACTCCACTCTACGCTCAACTCTCCACTCTACTCTCCAATCCACTGCACTCTCCACACTGCACTCTCCACTCCACTCTCCACTCTCCACTCTCCTCTCCACTCTCCACGCTTCACTCAACCCTCCACTCTCCAATCTACTCTCCGCACTCCACTCTCCACTCAACTCTCCACTCTCCACTCCACTCTCCACACTCCACTCCATTCTCCACTCTCCACTCCATCCTCCACTCCACTCTCCACTCCACCACCCTCCACTCTCCACTCTCCACTCCACTCTCCACTCTCCACTCCACACTCCACTCCACTCTCCACTCCACTCTCCACTCTCCACTCCACTCTCCACTCCACTCTCCACTCCAATCCACTCTCCACTCCACTCTCCACTCAACTCTCCACTCTCCACTCCATCCTCCAGTCCACTCTCCACTCTCCACTCCACTCTCCACTCTTCACTCAAACCTCCACTCTCCAATCCACTCTCCGCACTCCACTCTCCACTCAACTCTCCACTCCCAACTCCACTCATCACTCCACTCCACTCTCCACTCCACCCCCCACTCCACTCTCCACTCTCCACTCCACTCTCCACTCTCCACTCCACAATCCACTCCACTCTCCACTCCACTCTCCTCTCCACTCTCCACTCCACCCCCACTCCACTCTCCACTCCACTCTCCACTCACACTCCACTCCCTCTCCACTCTCCACTCCACTCTCTGCTCCACTCTCCACTCTCCACTCCACTCTCCGCTCAACTCTCCACTCTACTCTCCAATCCACTGCACTCTCCACACTGCACTCTCCACTCCACTCTCCACTCTCCACTCTCCTCTCCACTCTCCACGCTTCACTCAACCCTCCACTCTCCAATCTACTCTCCGCACACCACTCTCCACTCAACTCTCCACTCTCCACTCCACTCTCCACACTCCACTCCATTCTCCACTCTCCACTCCATCCTCCACTCCACTCTCCACTCCACCACCCTCCACTCTCCACTCTCCACTCCACTCTCCACTCTCCACTCCACACTCCACTCCACTCTCCACTCCACTGTCCTCTCCACTCTCCACTCCATCCCCCACTCCACTCTCCACTCTCCTCTCCACACTCCACTCCCTTTCCACTCTCCACTCCACTCTCCACTCCACTCTCCACTCTCCACTCCACACTCCGCTCCACTCTCCACTCCACTCTCCACTCCACTCTCCACTCTCCACTCCACTCTCCACTCTCCACTCCACTCTCCACTCTCCACTCCACTCTCCACTCCACTCTCCACCCTCCACTCAACTCTCCACTCTCCAGTCCACATTCCACTCTCCACTCCACTCTCTACGCTCCACTACATCCACCACTCCACTCTCCACTCCACTCCACTCCACTCTCCACTCTCCACTCCACTCTCCACTCCAGTCTGTGCTCCACTCTCCACTCTCCACTCCACTCTCCGCTCCACTCTCCACTCCACTCTCCGCTCCACTCTCCACTCTCCACTCCACTCTCCACTCCACTCTCCACTCTCCACTCCCCACTCCACTCTCCACTCTCCACTCTCCACTCCACTCTCCACTCCACCCTCCACTCAACTCTCCACTCTCCAGACCACATTCCACTCTCCACTCCACTCCACTCTCCACTCTCCACTCCACTCTCCACTCCACTCTCTACGCTCCAGTACATCCTCCATTCCACTCTCCACTCCACTCTCCTCTCCACTCCACTCTCCACTCCATCCTCCACTCCACTCTCCACTCTCCACTCCACTCTCCACTCTCCACTCCTCTCTCCACTCACCACTCCACTCTCCACTCTTCACTCAACCCTCCACTCTTCACTCCACTCTCCACAATCCGCACTCCACTCTCCACTCAACTCACCACTCTCCACTCCACCCTCCAGTCTCCACTCCACTGATCATTCCACTCCACTCTCCACTCTCCACTCCACCCACAACTCCACCCTCCACTCCACTCTCCACTCCACTCTCCAATCAACACTCCACTCTCCACTCTCCACTCCACTCTCCTCTCCACTCCACTCCACTCTCCACACTCCACCCCATTCTCCACTCTCCACTCCATCCTCCACTCCACCCTCCACTCTCCACTCCACTCTTCACTCTTCACTCAACCCTCCACTCTCCAATCCACTCTCCGCACTCCACTCGCCACTCCACTCATCACTCCACTCCACTCTCCACTCCACCCCCCACTCCACTCTCCACTCTCCACTCTCCACTCCGCAATCCACTCCACTCTCCACTCTCCACTCCACTCTCCACTCCACCCCCCCACTCCACTCTCCACTCTCCACTCCACTCTCCACTCCACACTCCACTCCCTCTCCACTCTCCACTCCAGTCTCTGCTCCACTCTCCACTCTCCACTCCACTCTCCGCTCCACTCTCCACTCCACTCTCCGCTCCACTCCACTCTCCACTCTCCTCTCCACTCCACTCTCCACTCCACTCTCCGCTCCACTCCACTCTCCACTCTCCTCTCCACTCTCCACTCCACCCCCCACTCCACTCTCCACTCTCCACTCCACTCCTCCACCTCCACACTCCACTCCCTCTCCACTCTCCACTCCAGTCTGTGCTCCACTCTCCACTCTCCACTCCACTCTCCGCTCTCCACTCCACTGTCCGCTCCACTCTCCACTCTCCACTCCACTCTCCACTCTCCACTCCACTCTCCACTCCCCACTCCACTCTCCACTCTCCACTCTCCACTCCACTCTCCACTCCACTCTCTACGCTCCACTACATCCTCCATTCCACTCTCCACTACACTCTCCTCTCCACTCTCCACTCCACTCTCCACTCCACTCTCCACTCCACTCTCTACGCTCCACTACATCCTCCATTCCACTCTCCACTCCACTCTCCTCTCCACTCCACTCTCCACTCCACTCTCCGCTCCACTCTCCACTCCACTCTCCGCTCCACTCCACTCTCACTCTCCTCTCCACTCCACTCTCCACTCCACTCTCCGCTCCACTCCACTCTCCACTCTCCTCTCCACTCTCCACTCCACTCTCCACTCCACACTCCACTCCCTCTCCACTCTCCACTCCAGTCTCTGCTCCACTCTCCACTCCACTCTCCGCTCCACTCTCCACTCCACTGTCCGCTCCACTCTCCACTCTCCACTCCACTCTCCACTCTCCACTCCACTCTCCACTCCCCACTCCACTCTCCACTCTCCACTCTCCACTCCACTCTCCACTCCACTCTCTACGCTCCACTACATCCTCCATTCCACTCTCCACTCCACTCTCCTCTCCACTCTCCACTCCACTCTCCACTCCACTCTCCACTCCACTCTCTACGCTCCACTACATCCTCCATTCCACTCTCCACTCCACTCTCCTCTCCACTCCACTCTCCACTCCATCCTCCACTCCACTCTCCACTCTCCACTCCACTCTCCACTCTCCACTCCACTCTCCACTCACCACTCCACTCTCCACTCTTCACTCAACCCTCCACTCTTCACTCCACTTTCCACAATCCGCACTCCACTCTCCACTCAACACTCCACTCTCCACTCTCCACTGCACTCTCCGCTCCACTCCACTCCACTCTCCACACTCCACCCCATTCTCCACTCTCCACTCCATCCTCCACTCCACTCTCCACTCCACTCTCCACTCACCACTCCACTCTCCACTCTTCACTCTACCCTCCACTCTTCACTCCACTCTCCACACTCCGCACTCCACTCTCCACTCAACTCACCACTCTCCACTCCACCCTCCACTCTCCACTCCACTGATCACTCCACTCCACTCTCCACTCTCCACTCCACCCTCCACTCCACTCTCCACTCCACTCTCCACTCCACTCTCCACTCAACACTCCACTCCACTCTCCACTCCACTCTCCTCTCCACTCTCCACTCCACCCCCCACTCCACACTCAACTCCACTCTCCACTCTCCACTCCACTCTCCACTCCAACTTCCACTCAACTCTCCACTCTCCACTCCACTCTCCACTCAACACTCCACTCCACTCTCCACTCCACTCTCCTCTCCACTCTCCACTCCGCCCCCCACTCCACACTCCACTCCACTCTCCACTCTCCACTCCACTCTCCACTCCACTCTCCACTCTTCACACAACCCTCCACTCTCCGCACTCCACTCTCCACTCCACCCTCCACTCTCCACTCCACTGATCACTCCACTCCACTCTCCACTCTCCACTCCACCCTCCACTCAACACTCCACTCCACTCTCCACTCCACTCTCCTCTCCACTCTCCACTCCACCCCCAACTCCACACTCCACTCCACTCTCCACTCTCCACTCCACTCTCCACTCCACCTTCCACTCAACTCTCCACTCTCCACTCCACTCTCCACTCAACACTCCACTCCACTCTCCACTCCACTCTCCTCTCCACTCTCCACTCCACTCTTCACTCTTCACTCAACCCTCCACTCTCCAATCCACTCTCCGCACTCCACTCGCCACTCCACTCATCACTCCACTCCACTCACCACTCCACCCCCCACTCCACTCTCCACTCTCCACTCTCCACTCCGCAATCCACTCCACTCTCCACTCTCCACTCCACTCTCCACTCCACCCCCCACTCCACTCTCCACTCTCCACTCCACTCTCCACTCCACACTAGACTCCCTCTCCACTCTCCACTCCAGTCTCTGCTCCACTCTCCACTCTCCACTCCACTCTCCGCTCCACTCTCCACTCCACTCTCCGCTCCACTCCACTCTCCACTCTCCTCTCCACTCCACTCTCCACTCCACTCTCCGCTCCACTCCACTCTCCACTCTCCTCTCCACTCTCCACTCCACCCCCCACTCCACTCTCCACTCTCCACTCCACTCTCCACTCCACACTCCACTCCCTCTCCACTCTCCACTCCAGTCTGTGCTCCACTCTCCACTCTCCACTCCACTCTCCGCTCTCCACTCCACTGTCCGCTCCACTCTCCACTTTCCACTCCACTCTCCACTCTCCACTCCACTCTCCACTCCCCACTCCACTCTCCACACTCCACTCTCCACTCCACTCTCCACTCCACTCTCTACGCTCCACTACATCCTCCATTCCACTCTCCACTACACTCTCCTCTCCACTCTCCACTCCACTCTCCACTCCACTCTCTACGCTCCACTACATCCTCCATTCCACTCTCCACTCCACTCTCCTCTCCACTCCACTCTCCACTCCACTCTCCGCTCCACTCTCCACTCCACTCTCCGCTCCACTCCACTCTCCACTCTCCTCTCCACTCCACTCTCCACTCCACTCTCCGCTCCACTCCACTCTCCACTCTCCTCTCCACTCTCCACTCCACCCCCCACTCCACTCTCCACTCTCCACTCCACTCTCCACTCCACACTCCACTCCCTCTCCACTCTCCACTCCAGTCTCTGCTCCACTCTCCACTCCACTCTCCGCTCCACTCTCCACTCCACTGTCCGCTCCACTCTCAACTCTCCACTCCACTCTCCACTCTCCACTCCACTCTCCACTCCCCACTCCACTCTCCACTCTCCACTCTCCACTCCACTCTCCACTCCACTCTCTACGCTCCACTACATCCTCCATTCCACTCTCCACTCCACTCTCCTCTCCACTCTCCACTCCACTCTCCACTCCACTCTCCACTCCACTCTCTACGCTCCACTACATCCTCCATTCCACTCTCCACTCCACTCTCCTCTCCACTCCACTCTCCACTCCATCCTCCACTCCACTCTCCACTCTCCACTCCACTCTCCACTCTCCACTCCACTCTCCACTCACCACTCCACTCTCCACTCTTCACTCAACCCTCCACTCTTCACTCCACTTTCCACAATCCGCACTCCACTCTCCACTCAACACTCCACTCTCCACTCTCCACTCCACTCTCCGCTCCACTCCACTCCACTCTCCACACTCCACCCCATTCTCCACTCTCCACTCCATCCTCCACTCCACTCTCCACTCCACTCTCCACTCACCACTCCACTCTCCACTCTTCACTCTACCCTCCACTCTTCACTCCACTCTCCACACTCCGCACTCCACTCTCCACTCAACTCACCACTCTCCACTCCACCCTCCACTCTCCACTCCACTGATCACTCCACTCCACTCTCCACTCTCCACTCCACCCTCCACTCCACTCTCCACTCCACTCTCCACTCCACTCTCCACTCAACACTCCACTCCACTCTCCACTCCACTCTCCTCTCCACTCTCCACTCCACCCCCCACTCCACACTCCACTCCACTCTCCACTCTCCACTCCACTCTCCACTCCAACTTCCACTCAACTCTCCACTCTCCACTCCACTCTCCACTCAACACTCCACTCCACTCTCCACTCCACTCTCCTCTCCACTCTCCACTCCGCCCCCCACTCCACACTCCACTCCACTCTCCACTCTCCACTCCACTCTCCACTCCACTCTCCACTCTTCACACAACCCTCCACTCTCCGCACTCCACTCTCCACTCCACCCTCCACTCTCCACTCCACTGATCACTCCACTCCACTCTCCACTCTCCACTCCACCCTCCACTCAACACTCCACTCCACTCTCCACTCCACTCTCCTCTCCACTCTCCACTCCACCCCCAACTCCACACTCCACTCCACTCTCCACTCTCCACTCCACTCTCCACTCCACCTTCCACTCAACTCTCCACTCTCCACTCCACTCTCCACTCCACTCTCCACTCAACACTCCACTCCACTCTCCACTCCACTCTCCTCTCCACTCTCCACTCCACCCCCCACTCCACACTCCACTCCACTCTCCACTCTCCACTCCACTCTCCACTCCACTCTCCACTCTTCACACAACCCTCCACTCTCCGCACTCCACTCTCCACTCCACTCTCCACTCTCAGCACCACTCTCCACTCTCCACTCAACTCTCCACTCTCCACTCCAGTCTCTACGCTCCACTCCATCCTCCACTCCACTCTCCACTCTCCACTCTCCACTCCACTCTCCGCTCCACTCTCCACTCTACTCTACAATCCACTCCACTCTCCACACTCCACTCTCCACTCCACTCTCCACTCTCCACTCCACTCTCCTCTCCACTCCACTCTCCTCTCCACTCCACTCCACTCTTCACACTCCATCCCATTCTCCTCTCTCCACTCCATCCTCCACTCCACTCACCACTCCACTCTCCACTCTCCACTCCACTCTCCACTCTTCACTCAACCCTCCACTCTCCAATCCACTCTCCGCACTCCACTGTCCACTCAACTCTCCTCTCTCCACTCCACTCATCACTCCACTCCACTCTCCACTCCACCCCCCACTCCACTCTCCATTCTCCACTCCACTCTCCACTCTCCACTCCACAATCCACTCCACTCTCCACTCCACTATCCTCTGCACTCTCCACTCCACCCCCCACTCCACTCTCCACTCTCCACTCCACTCTCCACTCCACACTCCACTCCCTCTCCACTCTCCTCTCCACTCTCCAATCCACTCTCCACTCTCCACTCCACTCTCCACTCCACTCTCCGCTCCACTCTCCACTCTCCACTCTCCATTCCACTCTCCACTCTTCACTCCACCCTCCACTCTCCAATCCACTCTCCGCACTCCACTCTCCACTCAACTCTCCACTCTCCACTCCACTCTCCACTCTCCACTCCACAATGCACTCCACTCTCCACTCCACTCTCCTCTGCACTCTCCACTCCACCCCCCACTCCACTCTCCACTCTCCACTCCACTCTCCACTCCACACTCCACTCCCTCTCCACTCTCCTCTCCACTCTGCTCTCCACTCTCCACTCTCCACTCCACTCTCCGCTCCACTCTCCACTCTCCACTCCACTCTCCACTCTTCACTCAACCCTCCACTCTCCACTCCACTCTCCACTCTCCACTCCACTCAACTCACCACTCTCCACTCCACTCTCCACTCTCCACTCCACTCTCCACTCTCCACTCTCCACTCAACTCTCCACTCTCCACTCTCCACTCAACTCTCCACTCTCCACTCCACTCTCCACTCTCCACTCTCCACTCCACTCTCCGCTCTACTCTCCACTCTCCTCTCCACTCTCCAATCCACTCCACTCTCCACATTCACTGTCCACTCCACTGTCCAATCTCCACTCCACTCTCCACTCTCCTCTCCACTCCACTCTCTACGCTCCACTCTGCACTCCACTCTCCACTCCACTCTCCAATCTCCACTCTCCACTCCACTCATCTCACCTCTCTCCACTCCACTCTCCACTCTCCACTCCACTCTCCACTCCACTCTCCACTCTCCGCTCCACTCTCCACTCTCCGCTCTCCACTCAACTCTCCACTCTCCACTTCCACTCAACTCTCCACCCTCCACTCCACTCTCCACTCTCCACTCTCCACTCCACTCTCCTCTCTACTCTCCAATCTCCACTCCCACTCTCCACTCTCCACTCCACTCTCCACTCCACCCTCCACTCTCCACTCTCCAGTCCACATTCCACTCTCCACTCCACTCCACTCTCCACTCTCCACTCAACTCTCCACTCTCCACTCCACACTCTACGCTCCACTCCCATCCTCCACTCCACTCTCCACTCTCCACTCTCCTCTCCACTCCACTCCACTCTCCACACTCCACTCCATTCTCCACCCTCCACTCCATCCTCCACTCCATCCTCCACTCCACTCTCCACTCCACTCTCCACTCTCCACTCCACTCTGCACTCTCCACTCTCCACGCCACCATCCACTCCACTCTCCACTCCACTCTCGTCTCCACTCTCCACTCTTCACTCAACCCTCCACTCTCCACTCCACTCTCAAATCTCCACTCTCCTCTCCACTCCACTCCACTCTCCACACTCCACCCTCCACTCAACTCTCCACTCTCCACTCCACTCTCCCCTCCACCCTCCACTCTCCACTCCACCCTCCACTCTCCACTCCACCCTCCACTCCACTCTCCACTCCACTCTCCACTCCACTCTCCACTCAACTCTCCACTCTGCACTCCACTCTCCACTCTCCACTCTCCGCTCCACTCTCCACTCTCCACTCCACTCATCACTCCACTCCACTCTCCACACTCCAGTCTGCACTCTCCACTCCACTCTCCACTCTCCACTCCACTTTGCACTCCACTCTCCACTCTCCTCTCTCCATTCTCCACTCTACTCTCAACTCCACTCTCCACTCTCCACTCCACTCTCCACTCTTCACTCAACCCTCCACTCTCCAATCCACTCTCCGCACTCCACTGTCCACTCAACTCTCCTCTCTCCACTCCACTCATCACTCCACTCCACTCTCCACTCCACTCTCCGCTCCACTCTCCACTCTCCACTCTCCATTCCACTCTCCACTCTTCACTCCACCCTCCACTCTCCAATCCACTCTCCGCACTCCACTCTCCACTCAACTCTCCACTCTCCACTCCACTCTCCACTCTCCACTCCACAATCCACTCCACTCTCCACTCCACTCTCCTCTGCACTCTCCACTCCACCCCCCACTCCACACTCCACTCTCCACTCCACTCTCCACTCCACACTCCACTCCCTCTCCACTCTCCTCTCCACTCTCCTCTCCACTCTCCACTCTCCACTCCACTCTCCGCTCCACTCTCCACTCTCCACTCCACTCTCCACTCTTCACTCAACCCTCCACTCTCCAATCCACTCTCCGCACTCCACTCTCCACTCAACTCTCCACTCCACTCTCCACTCTCCACTCCACTCAACTCACCACTCTCCACTCCACTCTCCACTCTCCACTCCACTCTCCACTCTCCACTCTCCACTCAACTCTCCACTCTCCACTCTCCACTCAACTCTCCACTCTCCACTCCACTCTCCACTCTCCACTCTCCACTCCACTCTCCGCTCTACTCTCCACTCTCCTCTCCACTCTCCAATCCACTCCACTCTCCACATTCCACTCTCCACTCCACTGTCCAATCTCCACTCCACTCTCCACTCTCCTCTCCACTCCACTCTCTACGCTCCACTCTGCACTCCACTCTCCACTCCACTCTCCAATCTCCACTCTCCACTCCACTCATCTCACCTCTCTCCACTCCACTCTCCACTCTCCACTCCACTCTCCACTCTCCGCTCCACTCTCCACTCTCCGCTCTCCACTCAACTCTCCACTCTCCACTTCCACTCAACTCTCCACCCTCCACTCCACTCTCCACTCTCCACTCTCCACTCCACTCTCCGCTCTACTCTCCAATCTCCACTCCACTCTCCACTCTCCACTCCACTCTCCACTCCACCCTCCACTCTCCACTCTCCAGTCCACATTCCACTCTCCACTCCACTCCACTCTCCACTCTCCACTCAACTCTCCACTCTCCACTCCACACTCTACGCTCCACTCCATCCTCCACTCCACTCTCCACTCTCCTCTCCACTCCACTCCACTCTCCACACTCCACTCCATTCTCCACCCTCCACTCCATCCTCCACTCCATCCTCCACTCCACTCTCCACTCCACTCTCCACGCCACCATCCACTCCACTCTCCACTCCACTCTTGTCTCCACTCTCCACTCTTCACTCAACCCTCCACTCTCCACTCACCTCTCAAATCTCCACTCTCCTCTCCACTCCACTCCACTCTCCACACTCCACCCTCCACTCAACTCTCCACTCTCCACTCCACTCTCCACTCCACCCTCCACTCTCCACTCCACCCTCCACTCTCCACTCCACCCTCCACTCCACTCTCCACTCCACTCTCCACTCAACTCTCCACTCTGCACTCCACTCTCCACTCTCCACTCTCCGCTCCACTCTCCACTCTCCACTCCACTCATCACTCCACTCCACTCTCCACACTCCAGTCTGCACTCTCCACTCCACTCTCCACTCTCCACTCCACTTTGCACTCCACTCTCCACTCTCCTCTCTCCATTCTCCACTCTACTCTCAACTCCACTCTCCACTCTCCACTCCACTCTCCACTCTTCACTCAACCCTCCACACTCCAATCCACTCTCCGCACTCCACTGTCCACTCAACTCTCCTCTCTCCACTCCACTCATCACTCCACTCCACTCTCCACTCCAACCCCACACTACTCTCCATTCTCCACTCCACTCTCCACTCTCCACTCCACAATCCACTCCACTCTCCACTCCACTATCCTCTGCACTCTCCACTCCACCCCCCACTCCACTCTCCACTCTGCACTCCACTCTCCACTCCACACTCCACTCCCTCTCCACTCTCCTCTCCACTCTCCACTCCACTCTCCACTCTCCACTCCACTCTCCACTCCACTCTCCGCTCCACTCTCCACTCTCCATTCCACTCTCCACTCTTCACTCAACCCTCCACTCTCCAATCCACTCTCCGCACTCCACTCTCCACTCAACTCTCCACTCTCCACTCCACTCTCCACTCTCCACTCCACAATCCACTCCACTCTCCACTCCACTCTCCTCTGCACTCTCCACTCCACCCCCCACTCCACTCTCCACTCTCCACTCTCCACTCCACACTCCACTCCCTCTCCACTCTCCTCTCCACTCTCCTCTCCACTCTCCACTCTCCACTCCACTCGCCGCTCCACTCTCCACTCTCCACTCCACTCTCCACTCTTCACTCAACCCTCCACTCTCCAATCCACTCTCCGCACTCCACTCTCCACTCAACTCTCCACTCTCCACTCCACTCTCCACTCTCCACTCCACTCAACTCACCACTCTCCACTCCACTCTCCACTCTCCACTCCACTCTCCACTCTCCACTCTCCACTCAACTCTCCGCTCTCCACTCTCCACTCAACTCTCCACTCTCCACTCCACTCTCCACTCTCCACTCTCCACTCCACTCTCCACTCTAATCTCCACTCTCCTCTCCACTCTCCAATCCACTCCACTCTCCACATTCCACTCTCCACTCCACTGTCCAATCTCCACTCCACTCTCCACTCTCCTCTCCACTCCACTCTCTACGCTCCACTCTGCACTCCACTCTCCACTCCACTCTCCAATCTCCACTCTCCACTCCACTCATCTCACCACTCTCCACTCCACTCTCCACTCTCCACTCCACTCTCCACTCTCCACTCCACTCTCCACTCTCCGCTCCACTCTACACTCTCCGCTCTCCACTCAACTCTCCACTCTCCACTTCCACTCAACTCTCCACCCTCCACTCCACTCTCCACTCTCCACTCTCCACTCCACTCTCCGCTCTACTCTCCACTCTCCACTCCACTCTCCACTCTCCACTCCACTCTCCACTCCACCCTCCACTCTCCACTCTCCAGTCCACATTCCACTCTCCACTCCACTCCACTCTCCACTCAACTCTCCACTCTCCACTCCACTCTCTACGCTCCACTCCATCCTCCACTCCACTCTCCACTCTCCACTCTCCTCTCCACTCCACTCCACTCTCCACACTCCACTCCATTCTCCACCCTCCACTCCATCCTCCACTCCATCCTCCACTCCATCCTCCACTCCACTCTCCACTCTCCACTCCACAATCCACTCCACTCTCCACTCCACTCTCATCTCCACTCTCCACTCCACCCCCCACTCCACTCTCCACTCTCCACTCCACTCTCCACTCCACACTCCACTCCCTCTCCACTCTCCACTCCAGTCTGTGCTCCACTCTCCACTCTCCACTCCACTCTCCGCTCCACTCTCCACTCCACTCTCCACTCCACTCTCCACTCTCCACTCCACTCTCCACTCTCCACTCTCCACTCCACTGTCCACTCCACACTCCACTCCACTCTCCACTCCACTGTCCTCTCCACTCTCCACTCCATCCCCCACTCCACTCTCCACTCTCCACACCACACTCCACTCCCTTTCCACTCTCCACTCCACTCTCCACTCCACTCTCCACTCTCCACTCCACACTCCGCTCCACTCTCCACTCCACTCTCCACTCCACTCTCCACTCTCCACTCCACTCTCCACTCTCCACTCCACTCTCCACTCTCCACTCCCCACTCCACTCTCCACTCTCCACTCTCCACACCACTCTCCACCCTCCACTCAACTCTCCACTCTCCAGTCCACATTCCACTCTCCACTCCACTCCACTCTCCACACTCCACCTCATTCTCCACTCCACTCTCCACTCTCCACTCCACTCTCTACGCTCCACTACATCCACCACTACACTCTCCACTCCACTCCACTCCACTCTCCACTCTCCACTCCACTCTCCACTCTCCACTCCACTCTCTACGCTCCACTACATCCTCCACTCCACTCTCCACTCCACTCTCCACTCCACTCCACTCTCCACTCCACTCTCCACTCAACTCTCCACTCTCCACTCCATCCTCCACTCCACTCTCCACTCTCCACTCCACTCTCCACTCTTCACTCAGCCCTCCACTCTCCAATCGGCTCTCCGCACTCCACTCTCTACTCCACTCTCCACTCTCCGCACCACTCTCCACTCTCCACTCAACTCTCCACTCTCCACTCCAGTCTCTACGCTCCACTCCATCCTCCACTCCACTCTCCACTCCGCACTCCACTCTCCACTCCACTCTCCACTCCACTCTCCACTCAACTCTCCACTCTCCACTCCATCCTCCACTCCACTCTCCACTCTCCACTCCACTCTCCACTCTTCACTCAACCCTCCACTCTCCAATCCACTCTCCGCACTCCACTCTCCACTCAACTCTCCACTCTCCACTCCACTCATCACTCCACTCCACTCCCCACTCCACCCCCCACTCCACTCTCCACTCTCCACTCTCCACTCCACAATCCACTCCACTCTCCACTCCACTCTCATCTCCACTCTCCACTCCACCCCCCACTCCACTCTCCACTCTCCACTCCACTCTACACTCCACTCTCCACTCTCCACTCCACTCTCCGCTCCACTCTCGACTCCACTCTCCGGTCCACTCTCCACTCTCCACTCCACTCTCCACTCCACTCTCCACTCTCCACTCCCCACTCCACTCTCCACTCTCCACTCTCCACTCCACTCTCCACTCCACCCTCCACTCAACTCTCCACTCTCCAGACCACATTCCACTCTCCACTCCACTCCACTCTCCACTCTCCACTCCACTCTCCACTCCACTCTCTACGCTCCAGTACATCCTCCATTCCACTCTCCACTCCACTCTCCTCTCCACTCCACTCTCCACTCCATCCTCCACTCCACTCTCCACTCTCCACTCCACTCTCCACTCTCCACTCCACTCTCCACTCACCACTCCACTCTCCACTCTTCACTCAACCCTCCACTCTTCACTCCACTCTCCACAATCCGCACTCCACTCTCCACTCAACTCACCACTCTCCACTCCACCCTCCAGTCTCCACTCCACTGATCACTCCACTCCACTCTCCACTCCACTCTCCAATCAACACACCACTCTCCACTCTCCACTCCACTCTCCTCTCCACTCCACTCCACTCTCCACACTCCACCCCATTCTCCACTCTCCACTCCATCCTCCACTCCACCCTCCACTCTCCACTCCACTCTTCACTCTTCACTCAACCCTCCACTCTCCAATCCACTCTCCGCACTCCACTCGCCACTCCACTCATCACTCCACTCCACTCTCCACTCCACCCCCCACTCCACTCTCCACTCTCCACTCTCCACTCCGCAATCCACTCCACTCTCCACTCCACTCTCCACTCCACCCCCCACTCCACTCTCCACTCTCCACTCCACTCTCCACTCCACACTCCACTCCCTCTCCACTCTCCACTCCAGTCTCTGCTCCACTCTCCACTCTCCACTCCAATCTCCGCTCCACTCTCCACTCCACTCTCCGCTCCACTCCACTCTCCACTCTCCTCGCCACTCCACTCTCCACTCCACTCTCCGCTCCACTCCACTCTCCACTCTCCTCTCCACTCTCCACTCCACCCCCCACTCCACTCTCCACTCTCCACTCCACTCTCCACTCCACACTCCACTCCCTCTCCACTCTCCACTCCAGTCTCTGCTCCACTCTCCACTCCACTCTCCGCTCCACTCTCCACTCCACTGTCCGCTCCACTCTCCACTCTCCACTCCACTCTCCACTCTCCACTCCACTCTCCACTCCCCACTCCACTCTCCACTCTCCACTCTCCACTCCACTCTCCACTCCACTCTCTACGCTCCACTACATCCTCCATTCCACTCTCCACTCCACTCTGCTCTCCACTCTCCACTCCACTCTCCACTCCACTCTCCACTCCACTCTCTACGCTCCACTACATCCTCCATTCCACTCTCCACTCCACTCTCCTCTCCACTCCACTCTCCACTCCATCCTCCACTCCACTCTCCACTCTCCACTCCACTCTCCACTCTCCACTCCACTCTCCACTCACCACTCCACTCTCCACTCTTCACTCAACCCTCCACTCTTCACTCCACTTTCCACAATCCGCACTCCACTCTCCACTCAACACTCCACTCTCCACTCTCCACTCCACTCTCCGCTCCACTCCACTCCACTCTCCACACTCCACCCCATTCTCCACTCTCCACTCCATCCTCCACTCCACTCTCCACTCCACTCTCCACTCACCACTCCACTCTCCACTCTTCACTCTACCCTCCACTCTTCACTCCACTCTCCACACTCCGCACTCCACTCTCCACTCAACTCACCACTCTCCACTCCACCCTCCACTCTCCACTCCACTGATCACTCCACTCCACTCTCCACTCTCCACTCCACCCTCCACTCCACTCTCCACTCCACTCTCCACTCCACTCTCCACTCAACACTCCACTCCACTCTCCACTCCACTCTCCTCTCCACTCTCCACTCCACCCCCCACTCCACACTCCACTCCACTCTCCACTCTCCACTCCACTCTCCACTCCAACTTCCACTCAACTCTCCACTCTCCACTCCACTCTCCACTCAACACTCCACTCCACTCTCCACTCCACTCTCCTCTCCACTCTCCACTCCGCCCCCCACTCCACACTCCACTCCACTCTCCACTCTCCACTCCACTCTCCACTCCACTCTCCACTCTTCACACAACCCTCCACTCTCCGCACTCCACTCTCCACTCCACCCTCCACTCTCCACTCCACTGATCACTCCACTCCACTCTCCACTCTCCACTCCACCCTCCACTCAACACTCCACTCCACTCTCCACTCCACTCTCCTCTCCACTCTCCACTCCACCCCCAACTCCACACTCCACTCCACTCTCCACTCTCCACTCCACTCTCCACTCCACCTTCCACTCAACTCTCCACTCTCCACTCCACTCTCCACTCCACTCTCCACTCAACACTCCACTCCACTCTCCACTCCACTCTCCTCTCCACTCTCCACTCCACCCCCCACTCCACACTCCACTCCACTCTCCACTCTCCACTCCACTCTCCACTCCACTCTCCACTCTTCACACAACCCTCCACTCTCCGCACTCCACTCTCCACTCCACTCTCCACTCTCAGCACCACTCTCCACTCTCCACTCAACTCTCCACTCTCCACTCCAGTCTCTACGCTCCACTCCATCCTCCACTCCACTCTCCACTCTCCACTCTCCACTCCACTCTCCGCTCCACTCTCCACTCTACTCTACAATCCACTCCACTCTCCACACTCCACTCTCCACTCCACTCTCCACTCTCCACTCCACTCTCCTCTCCACTCCACTCTCCTCTCCACTCCACTCCACTCTTCACACTCCATCCCATTCTCCTCTCTCCACTCCATCCTCCACTCCACTCACCACTCCACTCTCCACTCTCCACTCCACTCTCCACTCTTCACTCAACCCTCCACTCTCCAATCCACTCTCCGCACTCCACTGTCCACTCAACTCTCCTCTCTCCACTCCACTCATCACTCCACTCCACTCTCCACTCCACCCCCCACTCCACTCTCCATTCTCCACTCCACTCTCCACTCTCCACTCCACAATCCACTCCACTCTCCACTCCACTATCCTCTGCACTCTCCACTCCACCCCCCACTCCACTCTCCACTCTCCACTCCACTCTCCACTCCACACTCCACTCCCTCTCCACTCTCCTCTCCACTCTCCAATCCACTCTCCACTCTCCACTCCACTCTCCACTCCACTCTCCGCTCCACTCTCCACTCTCCACTCTCCATTCCACTCTCCACTCTTCACTCCACCCTCCACTCTCCAATCCACTCTCCGCACTCCACTCTCCACTCAACTCTCCACTCTCCACTCCACTCTCCACTCTCCACTCCACAATCCACTCCACTCTCCACTCCACTCTCCTCTGCACTCTCCACTCCACCCCCCACTCCACACTCCACTCTCCACTCCACTCTCCACTCCACACTCCACTCCCTCTCCACTCTCCTCTCCACTCTCCTCTCCACTCTCCACTCTCCACTCCACTCTCCGCTCCACTCTCCACTCTCCACTCCACTCTCCACTCTTCACTCAACCCTCCACTCTCCAATCCACTCTCCGCACTCCACTCTCCACTCAACTCTCCACTCCACTCTCCACTCTCCACTCCACTCAACTCACCACTCTCCACTCCACTCTCCACTCTCCACTCCACTCTCCACTCTCCACTCTCCACTCAACTCTCCACTCTCCACTCTCCACTCAACTCTCCACTCTCCACTCCACTCTCCACTCTCCACTCTCCACTCCACTCTCCGCTCTACTCTCCACTCTCCTCTCCACTCTCCAATCCACTCCACTCTCCACATTCCACTCTCCACTCCACTGTCCAATCTCCACTCCACTCTCCACTCTCCTCTCCACTCCACTCTCTACGCTCCACTCTGCACTCCACTCTCCACTCCACTCTCCAATCTCCACTCTCCACTCCACTCATCTCACCTCTCTCCACTCCACTCTCCACTCTCCACTCCACTCTCCACTCTCCGCTCCACTCTCCACTCTCCGCTCTCCACTCAACTCTCCACTCTCCACTTCCACTCAACTCTCCACCCTCCACTCCACTCTCCACTCTCCACTCTCCACTCCACTCTCCGCTCTACTCTCCAATCTCCACTCCACTCTCCACTCTCCACTCCACTCTGCTCTCCACTCTCCACTCTCCACTCCACTCTCCGCTCCACTCTCCACTCTCCACTCCACTCTCCACTCTTCACTCAACCCTCCACTCTCCACTCCACTCTCCACTCTCCACTCCACTCAACTCACCACTCTCCACTCCACTCTCCACTCTCCACTCCACTCTCCACTCTCCACTCTCCACTCAACTCTCCACTCTCCACTCTCCACTCAACTCTCCACTCTCCACTCCACTCTCCACTCTCCACTCTCCACTCCACTCTCCGCTCTACTCTCCACTCTCCTCTCCACTCTCCAATCCACTCCACTCTCCACATTCCACTGTCCACTCCACTGTCCAATCTCCACTCCACTCTCCACTCTCCTCTCCACTCCACTCTCTACGCTCCACTCTGCACTCCACTCTCCACTCCACTCTCCAATCTCCACTCTCCACTCCACTCATCTCACCTCTCTCCACTCCACTCTCCACTCTCCACTCCACTCTCCACTCCACTCTCCACTCTCCGCTCCACTCTCCACTCTCCGCTCTCCACTCAACTCTCCACTCTCCACTTCCACTCAACTCTCCACCCTCCACTCCACTCTCCACTCTCCACTCTCCACTCCACTCTCCGCTCTACTCTCCAATCTCCACTCCACTCTCCACTCTCCACTCCACTCTCCACTCCACCCTCCACTCTCCACTCTCCAGTCCACATTCCACTCTCCACTCCACTCCACTCTCCACTCTCCACTCAACTCTCCACTCTCCACTCCACTCTCCACTCCACCTTCCACTCAACTCTCCACTCTCCACTCCACTCTCCACTCCACTCTCCACTCAACACTCCACTCCACTCTCCACTCCACTCTCCTCTCCACTCTCCACTCCACCCCCCACTCCACACTCCACTCCACTCTCCACTCTCCACTCCACTCTCCACTCCACTCTCCACTCTTCACACAACCCTCCACTCTCCGCACTCCACTCTCCACTCCACTCTCCACTCTCCGCACCACTCTCCACTCTCCACTCAACTCTCCACTCTCCACTCCAGTCTCTACGCTCCACTCCATCCTCCACTCCACTCTCCACTCTCCACTCTCCACTCCACTCTCCGCTCCACTCTCCACTCTACTCTACAATCCACTCCACTCTCCACACTCCACTCTCCACTCCACTCTCCACTCTCCACTCCACTCTCCTCTCCACTCCACTCTCCTCTCCACTCCACTCCACTCTTCACACTCCATCCCATTCTCCTCTCTCCACTCCATCCTCCACTCCACTCACCACTCCACTCTCCACTCTCCACTCCACTCTCCACTCTTCACTCAACCCTCCACTCTCCAATCCACTCTCCGCACTCCACTGTCCACTCAACTCTCCTCTCTCCACTCCACTCATCACTCCACTCCACTCTCCACTCCACCCCCCACTCCACTCTCCATTCTCCACTCCACTCTCCACTCTCCACTCCACAATCCACTCCACTCTCCACTCCACTATCCTCTGCACTCTCCACTCCACCCCCCACTCCACTCTCCACTCTCCACTCCACTCTCCACTCCACACTCCACTCCCTCTCCACTCTCCTCTCCACTCTCCAATCCACTCTCCACTCTCCACTCCACTCTCCACTCCACTCTCCGCTCCACTCTCCACTCTCCACTCTCCATTCCACTCTCCACTCTTCACTCCACCCTCCACTCTCCAATCCACTCTCCGCACTCCACTCTCCACTCAACTCTCCACTCTCCACTCCACTCTCCACTCTCCACTCCACAATCCACTCCACTCTCCACTCCACTCTCCTCTGCACTCTCCACTCCACCCCCCACTCCACACTCCACTCTCCACTCCACTCTCCACTCCACACTCCACTCCCTCTCCACTCTCCTCTCCACTCTCCTCTCCACTCTCCACTCTCCACTCCACTCTCCGCTCCACTCTCCACTCTCCACTCCACTCTCCACTCTTCACTCAACCCTCCACTCTCCAATCCACTCTCCGCACTCCACTCTCCACTCAACTCTCCACTCCACTCTCCACTCTCCACTCCACTCAACTCACCACTCTCCACTCCACTCTCCACTCTCCACTCCACTCTCCACTCTCCACTCTCCACTCAACTCTCCACTCTCCACTCTCCACTCAACTCTCCACTCTCCACTCCACTCTCCACTCTCCACTCTCCACTCCACTCTCCGCTCTACTCTCCACTCTCCTCTCCACTCTCCAATCCACTCCACTCTCCACATTCCACTCTCCACTCCACTGTCCAATCTCCACTCCACTCTCCACTCTCCTCTCCACTCCACTCTCTACGCTCCACTCTGCACTCCACTCTCCACTCCACTCTCCAATCTCCACTCTCCACTCCACTCATCTCACCTCTCTCCACTCCACTCTCCACTCTCCACTCCACTCTCCACTCTCCGCTCCACTCTCCACTCTCCGCTCTCCACTCAACTCTCCACTCTCCACTTCCACTCAACTCTCCACCCTCCACTCCACTCTCCACTCTCCACTCCACTCTCCGCTCTACTCTCCAATCTCCACTCCACTCTCCACTCTCCACTCCACTCTGCTCTCCACTCTCCACTCTCCACTCCACTCTCCGCTCCACTCTCCACTCTCCACTCCACTCTCCACTCTTCACTCAACCCTCCACTCTCCACTCCACTCTCCACTCTCCACTCCACTCAACTCACCACTCTCCACTCCACTCTCCACTCTCCACTCCACTCTCCACTCTCCACTCTCCACTCAACTCTCCACTCTCCACTCTCCACTCAACTCTCCACTCTCCACTCCACTCTCCACTCTCCACTCTCCACTCCACTCTCCGCTCTACTCTCCACTCTCCTCTCCACTCTCCAATCCACTCCACTCTCCACATTCCACTGTCCACTCCACTGTCCAATCTCCACTCCACTCTCCACTCTCCTCTCCACTCCACTCTCTACGCTCCACTCTGCACTCCACTCTCCACTCCACTCTCCAATCTCCACTCTCCACTCCACTCATCTCACCTCTCTCCACTCCACTCTCCACTCTCCACTCCACTCTCCACTCCACTCTCCACTCTCCGCTCCACTCTCCACTCTCCGCTCTCCACTCAACTCTCCACTCTCCACTTCCACTCAACTCTCCACCCTCCACTCCACTCTCCACTCTCCACTCTCCACTCCACTCTCCGCTCTACTCTCCAATCTCCACTCCACTCTCCACTCTCCACTCCACTCTCCACTCCACCCTCCACTCTCCACTCTCCAGTCCACATTCCACTCTCCACTCCACTCCACTCTCCACTCTCCACTCAACTCTCCACTCTCCACTCCACACTCTACGCTCCACTCCATCCTCCACTCCACTCTCCACTCTCCACTCTCCTCTCCACTCCACTCCACTCTCCACACTCCACTCCATTCTCCACCCTCCACTCCATCCTCCACTCCATCCTCCACTCCACTCTCCACTCCACTCTCCACTCTCCACTCCACTCTGCACTCTCCACTCTCCACGCCACCATCCACTCCACTCTCCACTCCACTCTCGTCTCCACTCTCCACTCTTCACTCAACCCTCCACTCTCCACTCCACTCTCAAATCTCCACTCTCCTCTCCACTCCACTCCACTCTCCACACTCCACCCTCCACTCAACTCTCCACTCTCCACTCCACTCTCCCCTCCACCCTCCACTCTCCACTCCACCCTCCACTCTCCACTCCACCCTCCACTCCACTCTCCACTCCACTCTCCACTCCACTCTCCACTCAACTCTCCACTCTGCACTCCACTCTCCACTCTCCACTCTCCGCTCCACTCTCCACTCTCCACTCCACTCATCACTCCACTCCACTCTCCACACTCCAGTCTGCACTCTCCACTCCACTCTCCACTCTCCACTCCACTTTGCACTCCACTCTCCACTCTCCTCTCTCCATTCTCCACTCTACTCTCAACTCCACTCTCCACTCTCCACTCCACTCTCCACTCTTCACTCAACCCTCCACTCTCCAATCCACTCTCCGCACTCCACTGTCCACTCAACTCTCCTCTCTCCACTCCACTCATCACTCCACTCCACTCTCCACTCCACCCCCCACTCTACTCTCCATTCTCCACTCCACTCTCCACTCTCCACTCCACAATCCACTCCACTCTCCACTCCACTATCCTCTGCACTCTCCACTCCACCCCCCACTCCACTCTCCACTCTGCACTCCACTCTCCACTCCACACTCCACTCCCTCTCCACTCTCCTCTCCACTCTCCACTCCACTCTCCACTCTCCACTCCACTCTCCACTCCACTCTCCACTCCACTCTCCACTCTCCATTCCACTCTCCACTCTTCACTCAACCCTCCACTCTCCAATCCACTCTCCGCACTCCACTCTCCACTCAACTCTCCACTCTCCACTCCACTCTCCACTCTCCACTCCACAATCCACTCCACTCTCCACTCCACTCTCCTCTGCACTCTCCACTCCACCCCCCACTCCACTCTCCACTCTCCACTCTCCACTCCACACTCCACTCCCTCTCCACTCTCCTCTCCACTCTCCTCTCCACTCTCCACTCTCCACTCCACTCTCCGCTCCACTCTCCACTCTTCACTCAACCCTCCACTCTCCAATCCACTCTCCGCACTCCACTCTCCACTCAACTCTCCACTCTCCACTCCACTCTCCACTCTCCACTCCACTCAACTCACCACTCTCCACTCCACTCTCCACTCTCCACTCCACTCTCCACTCTCCACTCTCCACTCAACTCTCCGCTCTCCACTCTCCACTCAACTCTCCACTCTCCACTCCACTCTCCACTCTCCACTCTCCACTCCACTCTCCACTCTACTCTCCACTCTCCTCTCCACTCTCCAATCCACTCCACTCTCCACATTCCACTCTCCACTCCACTGTCCAATCTCCACTCCACTCTCCACTCTCCTCTCCACTCCACTCTCTACGCTCCACTCTGCACTCCACTCTCCAGTCCACTCTCCAATCTCCACTCTCCACTCCACTCATCTCACCACTCTCCACTCCACTCTCCACTCTCCACTCCACTCTCCACTCTCCACTCCACTCTCCACTCCACTCTCCACTCTCCGCTCCACTCTCCACTCTCCGCTCTCCACTCAACTCTCCACTCTCCACTTCCACTCAACTCTCCACCCTCCACTCCACTCTCCACTCTCCACTCTCCACTCCACTCTCCGCTCTACTCTCCAATCTCCACTCCACTCTCCACTCTCCACTCCACTCTCCACTCCACCCTCCACTCTCCACTCTCCTGTCCACATTCCACTCTCCACTCCACTCCACTCTCCACTCTCCACTCAACTCTCCACTCTCCACTCCACACTCTACGCTCCACTCCATCCTCCACTCCACTCTCCACTCTCCACTCTCCTCTCCACTCCACTCCACTCTCCACACTCCACTCCATTCTCCACCCTCCACTCCATCCTCCACTCCATCCTCCACTCCACTCTCCACTCCACTCTCCACTCTCCACTCCACTCTGCACTCTCCACTCTCCACGCCACCATCCACTCCACTCTCCACTCCACTCTCGTCTCCACTCTCCACTCTTCACTCAACCCTCCACTCTCCACTCCACTCTCAAATCTCCACTCTCCTCTCCACTCCACTCCACTCTCCACACTCCACCCTCCTCTCAACTCTCCACTCTCCACTCCACTCTCCCCTCCACCCTCCACTCTCCACTCCACCCTCCACTCTCCACTCCACCCTCCACTCCACTCTCCACTCCACTCTCCACTCCACTCTCCACTCAACTCTCCACTCTGCACTCCACTCTCCACTCTCCACTCTCCGCTCCACTCTCCACTCTCCACTCCACTCATCACTCCACTCCACTCTCCACACTCCAGTCTGCACTCTCCACTCCACTCTCCACTCTCCACTCCACTTTGCACTCCACTCTCCACTCTCCTCTCTCCATTCTCCACTCTACTCTCAACTCCACTCTCCACTCTCCACTCCACTCTCCACTCTTCACTCAACCCTCCACTCTCCAATCCACTCTCCGCACTCCACTGTCCACTCAACTCTCCTCTCTCCACTCCACTCATCACTCCACTCCACTCTCCACTCCACCCCCCACTCTACTCTCCATTCTCCACTCCACTCTCCACTCTCCACTCCACAATCCACTCCACTCTCCACTCCACTATCCTCTGCACTCTCCACTCCACCCCCCACTCCACTCTCCACTCTGCACTCCACTCTCCACTCCACACTCCACTCCCTCTCCACTCTCCTCTCCACTCTCCACTCCACTCTCCACTCTCCACTCCACTCTCCACTCCACTCTCCGCTCCACTCTCCACTCTCCATTCCACTCTCCACTCTTCACTCAACCCTCCACTCTCCAATCCACTCTCCGCACTCCACTCTCCACTCAACTCTCCACTCTCCACTCCACTCTCCACTCTCCACTCCACAATCCACTCCACTCTCCACTCCACTCTCCTCTGCACTCTCCACTCCACCCCCCACTCCACTCTCCACTCTCCACTCTCCACTCCACACTCCACTCCCTCTCCACTCTCCTCTCCACTCTCCTCTCCACTCTCCACTCTCCACTCCACTCTCCGCTCCACTCTCCACTCTTCACTCAACCCTCCACTCTCCAATCCACTCTCCGCACTCCACTCTCCACTCAACTCTCCACTCTCCACTCCACTCTCCACTCTCCACTCCACTCAACTCACCACTCTCCACTCCACTCTCCACTCTCCACTCCACTCTCCACTCTCCACTCTCCACTCAACTCTCCGCTCTCCACTCTCCACTCAACTCTCCACTCTCCACTCCACTCTCCACTCTCCACTCTCCACTCCACTCTCCACTCTACTCTCCACTCTCCTCTCCACTCTCCAATCCACTCCACTCTCCACATTCCACTCTCCACTCCACTGTCCAATCTCCACTCCACTCTCCACTCTCCTCTCCACTCCACTCTCTACGCTCCACTCTGCACTCCACTCTCCAGTCCACTCTCCAATCTCCACTCTCCACTCCACTCATCTCACCACTCTCCACTCCACTCTCCACTCTCCACTCCACTCTCCACTCTCCACTCCACTCTCCACTCTCCGCTCCACTCTACACTCTCCGCTCTCCACTCAACTCTCCACTCTCCACTTCCACTCAACTCTCCACCCTCCACTCCACTCTCCACTCTCCACTCTCCACTCCACTCTCCGCTCTACTCTCCACTCTCCACTCCACTCTCCACTCTCCACTCCACTCTCCACTCCACCCTCCACTCTCCACTCTCCAGTCCACATTCCACTCTCCACTCCACTCCACTCTCCACTCTCCACTCAACTCTCCACTCTCCACTCCACTCTCTACGCTCCACTCCATCCTCCACTCTCCTCTCCACTCCACTCCACTCTCCACACTCCACTCCATTCTCCACCCTCCACTCCATCCTCCACTCCATCCTCCACTCCACTCTCCACTCCACTCTCCTGTCCACTCTCCACTCCACCCCCCACTCCACTCTCCACTCCACTCTCCACTCCACTCTCCACTCTCCACTCCACTCTGCAGTCTCCACTCTCCACTCCACCATCCACTCCACTCTCCACTCCACTCTCGTCTCCACTCTCCACTCTTCACTCAACCCTCCACTCTCCACTCCACTCTCAAATCTCCACTCTCCTCTCCACTCCACTCCACTCTCCACACTCCACCCTCCACTCAACTCTCCACTCTCCACTCCACTCTCCACTCCACCCTCCACTCTCCACTCCACCCTCCACTCCACTCTCCACTCCACTCTCCACTCCACTCTCCACTCAACTCTCCACTCTGCACTCCACTCTCCACTCTCCACTCTCCGCTCCACTCTCCACTCTCCACTCCACTCATCACTCTACTCCACTCTCCACTCCACTCTCCTCTCCACTCTCCACTCCACCCCCCACTCCACACTCCACTCCACTCTCCACTCTCCACTCCACTCTCCACTCCAACTTCCACTCAACTCTCCACTCTCCACTCCACTCTCCACTCAACACTCCACTCCACTCTCCACTCCACTCTCCTCTCCACTCTCCACTCCGCCCCCCACTCCACACTCCACTCCACTCTCCACTCTCCACTCCACTCTCCACTCCACTCTCCACTCTTCACACAACCCTCCACTCTCCGCACTCCACTCTCCACTCCACCCTCCACTCTCCACTCCACTGATCACTCCACTCCACTCTCCACTCTCCACTCCACCCTCCACTCAACACTCCACTCCACTCTCCACTCCACTCTCCTCTCCACTCTCCACTCCACCCCCAACTCCACACTCCACTCCACTCTCCACTCTCCACTCCACTCTCCACTCCACCTTCCACTCAACTCTCCACTCTCCACTCCACTCTCCACTCCACTCTCCACTCAACACTCCACTCCACTCTCCACTCCACTCTCCTCTCCACTCTCCACTCCACCCCCCACTCCACACTCCACTCCACTCTCCACTCTCCACTCCACTCTCCACTCCACTCTCCACTCTTCACACAACCCTCCACTCTCCGCACTCCACTCTCCACTCCACTCTCCACTCTCCGCACCACTCTCCACTCTCCACTCAACTCTCCACTCTCCACTCCAGTCTCTACGCTCCACTCCATCCTCCACTCCACTCTCCACTCTCCACTCTCCACTCCACTCTCCGCTCCACTCTCCACTCTACTCTACAATCCACTCCACTCTCCACACTCCACTCTCCACTCCACTCTCCACTCTCCACTCCACTCTCCTCTCCACTCCACTCTCCTCTCCACTCCACTCCACTCTTCACACTCCATCCCATTCTCCTCTCTCCACTCCATCCTCCACTCCACTCACCACTCCACTCTCCACTCTCCACTCCACTCTCCACTCTTCACTCAACCCTCCACTCTCCAATCCACTCTCCGCACTCCACTGTCCACTCAACTCTCCTCTCTCCACTCCACTCATCACTCCACTCCACTCTCCACTCCACCCCCCACTCCACTCTCCATTCTCCACTCCACTCTCCACTCTCCACTCCACAATCCACTCCACTCTCCACTCCACTATCCTCTGCACTCTCCACTCCACCCCCCACTCCACTCTCCACTCTCCACTCCACTCTCCACTCCACACTCCACTCCCTCTCCACTCTCCTCTCCACTCTCCAATCCACTCTCCACTCTCCACTCCACTCTCCACTCCACTCTCCGCTCCACTCTCCACTCTCCACTCTCCATTCCACTCTCCACTCTTCACTCCACCCTCCACTCTCCAATCCACTCTCCGCACTCCACTCTCCACTCAACTCTCCACTCTCCACTCCACTCTCCACTCTCCACTCCACAATGCACTCCACTCTCCACTCCACTCTCCTCTGCACTCTCCACTCCACCCCCCACTCCACTCTCCACTCTCCACTCCACTCTCCACTCCACACTCCACTCCCTCTCCACTCTCCTCTCCACTCTGCTCTCCACTCTCCACTCTCCACTCCACTCTCCGCTCCACTCTCCACTCTCCACTCCACTCTCCACTCTTCACTCAACCCTCCACTCTCCACTCCACTCTCCACTCTCCACTCCACTCAACTCACCACTCTCCACTCCACTCTCCACTCTCCACTCCACTCTCCACTCTCCACTCTCCACTCAACTCTCCACTCTCCACTCTCCACTCAACTCTCCACTCTCCACTCCACTCTCCACTCTCCACTCTCCACTCCACTCTCCGCTCTACTCTCCACTCTCCTCTCCACTCTCCAATCCACTCCACTCTCCACATTCCACTGTCCACTCCACTGTCCAATCTCCACTCCACTCTCCACTCTCCTCTCCACTCCACTCTCTACGCTCCACTCTGCACTCCACTCTCCACTCCACTCTCCAATCTCCACTCTCCACTCCACTCATCTCACCTCTCTCCACTCCACTCTCCACTCTCCACTCCACTCTCCACTCCACTCTCCACTCTCCGCTCCACTCTCCACTCTCCGCTCTCCACTC
The DNA here is from genome assembly GCF_048418815.1 of Hemitrygon akajei. Classification (NCBI taxonomy): domain Eukaryota; kingdom Metazoa; phylum Chordata; class Chondrichthyes; order Myliobatiformes; family Dasyatidae; genus Hemitrygon; species Hemitrygon akajei. The sequence continues at coordinate 20,110,744 of NC_133143.1, read as the reverse complement.
AACTCTCCACTCTCCACTTCCACTCAACTCTCCACCCTCCACTCCACTCTCCACTCTCCACTCTCCACTCCACTCTCCGCTCTACTCTCCAATCTCCACTCCACTCTCCACTCTCCACTCCACTCTCCACTCCACCCTCCACTCTCCACTCTCCTGTCCACATTCCACTCTCCACTCCACTCCACTCTCCACTCTCCACTCAACTCTCCACTCTCCACTCCACACTCTACGCTCCACTCCATCCTCCACTCCACTCTCCACTCTCCACTCTCCTCTCCACTCCACTCCACTCTCCACACTCCACTCCATTCTCCACCCTCCACTCCATCCTCCACTCCATCCTCCACTCCACTCTCCACTCCACTCTCCACTCTCCACTCCACTCTGCACTCTCCACTCTCCACGCCACCATCCACTCCACTCTCCACTCCACTCTCGTCTCCACTCTCCACTCTTCACTCAACCCTCCACTCTCCACTCCACTCTCAAATCTCCACTCTCCTCTCCACTCCACTCCACTCTCCACACTCCACCCTCCACTCAACTCTCCACTCTCCACTCCACTCTCCCCTCCACCCTCCACTCTCCACTCCACCCTCCACTCTCCACTCCACCCTCCACTCCACTCTCCACTCCACTCTCCACTCCACTCTCCACTCAACTCTCCACTCTGCACTCCACTCTCCACTCTCCACTCTCCGCTCCACTCTCCACTCTCCACTCCACTCATCACTCCACTCCACTCTCCACACTCCAGTCTGCACTCTCCACTCCACTCTCCACTCTCCACTCCACTTTGCACTCCACTCTCCACTCTCCTCTCTCCATTCTCCACTCTACTCTCAACTCCACTCTCCACTCTCCACTCCACTCTCCACTCTTCACTCAACCCTCCACTCTCCAATCCACTCTCCGCACTCCACTGTCCACTCAACTCTCCTCTCTCCACTCCACTCATCACTCCACTCCACTCTCCACTCCACCCCCCACTCTACTCTCCATTCTCCACTCCACTCTCCACTCTCCACTCCACAATCCACTCCACTCTCCACTCCACTATCCTCTGCACTCTCCACTCCACCCCCCACTCCACTCTCCACTCTGCACTCCACTCTCCACTCCACACTCCACTCCCTCTCCACTCTCCTCTCCACTCTCCACTCCACTCTCCACTCTCCACTCCACTCTCCACTCCACTCTCCGCTCCACTCTCCACTCTCCATTCCACTCTCCACTCTTCACTCAACCCTCCACTCTCCAATCCACTCTCCGCACTCCACTCTCCACTCAACTCTCCACTCTCCACTCCACTCTCCACTCTCCACTCCACAATCCACTCCACTCTCCACTCCACTCTCCTCTGCACTCTCCACTCCACCCCCCACTCCACTCTCCACTCTCCACTCTCCACTCCACACTCCACTCCCTCTCCACTCTCCTCTCCACTCTCCTCTCCACTCTCCACTCTCCACTCCACTCTCCGCTCCACTCTCCACTCTCCACTCCACTCTCCACTCTTCACTCAACCCTCCACTCTCCAATCCACTCTCCGCACTCCACTCTCCACTCAACTCTCCACTCTCCACTCCACTCTCCACTCTCCACTCCACTCAACTCACCACTCTCCACTCCACTCTCCACTCTCCACTCCACTCTCCACTCTCCACTCTCCACTCAACTCTCCGCTCTCCACTCTCCACTCAACTCTCCACTCTCCACTCCACTCTCCACTCTCCACTCTCCACTCCACTCTCCACTCTACTCTCCACTCTCCTCTCCACTCTCCAATCCACTCCACTCTCCACATTCCACTCTCCACTCCACTGTCCAATCTCCACTCCACTCTCCACTCTCCTCTCCACTCCACTCTCTACGCTCCACTCTGCACTCCACTCTCCAGTCCACTCTCCAATCTCCACTCTCCACTCCACTCATCTCACCACTCTCCACTCCACTCTCCACTCTCCACTCCACTCTCCACTCTCCACTCCACTCTCCACTCTCCGCTCCACTCTACACTCTCCGCTCTCCACTCAACTCTCCACTCTCCACTTCCACTCAACTCTCCACCCTCCACTCCACTCTCCACTCTCCACTCCACTCTCCGCTCTACTCTCCACTCTCCACTCCACTCTCCACTCTCCACTCCACTCTCCACTCCACCCTCCACTCTCCACTCTCCAGTCCACATTCCACTCTCCACTCCACTCCACTCTCCACTCTCCACTCAACTCTCCACTCTCCACTCCACTCTCTACGCTCCACTCCATCCTCCACTCTCCTCTCCACTCCACTCCACTCTCCACACTCCACTCCATTCTCCACCCTCCACTCCATCCTCCACTCCATCCTCCACTCCACTCTCCACTCCACTCTCCTGTCCACTCTCCACTCCACCCCCCACTCCACTCTCCACTCCACTCTCCACTCCACTCTCCACTCTCCACTCCACTCTGCACTCTCCACTCTCCACTCCACCATCCACTCCACTCTCCACTCCACTCTCGTCTCCACTCTCCACTCTTCACTCAACCCTCCACTCTCCACTCCACTCTCAAATCTCCACTCTCCTCTCCACTCCACTCCACTCTCCACACTCCACCCTCCACTCAACTCTCCACTCTCAACTCCACTCTCCACTCCACCCTCCACTCTCCACTCCACCCTCCACTCCACTCTCCACTCCACTCTCCACTCCACTCTCCACTCAACTCTCCACTCTGCACTCCACTCTCCACTCTCCACTCTCCGCTCCACTCTCCACTCTCCACTCCACTCATCACTCCACTCCACTCTCCACACTCCAGTCTGCACTCTCCACTCCACTCTCCACTCTCCACTCCACTTTGCACTCCACTCTCCACTCTCCTCTCTCCATTCTCCACTCTACTCTCAACTCCACTCTCCACTCTCCACTCCACTCTCCACTCTTCACTCAACCCTCCACTCTCCAATCCACTCTCCGCACTCCACTGTCCACTCAACTCTCCTCTCTCCACTCCACTCATCACTCCACTCCACTCTCCACTCCACCCCCCACTCCACTCTCCATTCTCCACTCCACTCTCCACTCTCCACTCCACAATCCACTCCACTCTCCACTCCACTATCCTCTACACTCTCCACTCCACCCCCCACTCCACTCTCCACTCTCCACTCCACTCTCCACTCCACACTCCACTCCCTCTCCACTCTCCTCTCCACTCTCCACTCCACTCTCCACTCTCCACTCCACTCTCCACTTCACTCTCCGCTCCACTCTCCACTCTCCACTCTCCATTCCACTCTCCACTCTTCACTCAACCCTCCACTCTCCAATCCACTCTCCGCACTCCACTCTCCACTCAACTCTCCACTCTCCACTCCACTCTCCACTCTCCACTCCACAATCCACTCCACTCTCCACTCCACTCTCCTCTGCACTCTCCACTCCACCCCCCACTCCACTCTCCACTCTCCACTCCACTCTCCACTCCACACTCCACTCCCTCTCCACTCTCCTCTCCACTCTCCTCTCCACTCTCCACTCTCCACTCCACTCTCCGCTCCACTCTCCACTCTCCACTCCACTCTCCACTCTTCTCTCAACCCTCCACTCTCCAATCCACTCTCCGCACTCCACTCTCCACTCAACTCTCCACTCTCCACTCCACTCAACTCACCACTCTCCACTCCACTCTCCACTCTCCACTCCACTCTCCACTCTCCACTGTCCACTCAACTCTCCACTCTCCACTCTCCACTCAACTCTCCACTCTCCACTCCACTCTCCACTCTCCACTCTCCACTCCACTCTCCACTCTACTCTGCACTCTCCTCTCCACTCTCCAATCCACTCCACTCTCCACATTCCACTCTCCACTCCACTGTCCAATCTCCACTCCACTCTCCAATCCACTCTCCACTCTCCACTCCACTCTCCACTCCACTCTCCGCTCCACTCTCCACTCTCCACTCTCCATTCCACTCTCCACTCTTCACTCCACCCTCCACTCTCCAATCCACTCTCCGCACTCCACTCTCCACTCAACTCTCCACTCTCCACTCCACTCTCCACTCTCCACTCCACAATGCACTCCACTCTCCACTCCACTCTCCTCTGCACTCTCCACTCCACCCCCCACTCCACTCTCCACTCTCCACTCCACTCTCCACTCCACACTCCACTCCCTCTCCACTCTCCTCTCCACTCTGCTCTCCACTCTCCACTCTCCACTCCACTCTCCGCTCCACTCTCCACTCTCCACTCCACTCTCCACTCTTCACTCAACCCTCCACTCTCCACTCCACTCTCCACTCTCCACTCCACTCAACTCACCACTCTCCACTCCACTCTCCACTCTCCACTCCACTCTCCACTCTCCACTCTCCACTCAACTCTCCACTCTCCACTCTCCACTCAACTCTCCACTCTCCACTCCACTCTCCACTCTCCACTCTCCACTCCACTCTCCGCTCTACTCTCCACTCTCCTCTCCACTCTCCAATCCACTCCACTCTCCACATTCCACTGTCCACTCCACTGTCCAATCTCCACTCCACTCTCCACTCTCCTCTCCACTCCACTCTCTACGCTCCACTCTGCACTCCACTCTCCACTCCACTCTCCAATCTCCACTCTCCACTCCACTCATCTCACCTCTCTCCACTCCACTCTCCACTCTCCACTCCACTCTCCACTCCACTCTCCACTCTCCGCTCCACTCTCCACTCTCCGCTCTCCACTCAACTCTCCACTCTCCACTTCCACTCAACTCTCCACCCTCCACTCCACTCTCCACTCTCCACTCTCCACTCCACTCTCCGCTCTACTCTCCAATCTCCACTCCACTCTCCACTCTCCACTCCACTCTCCACTCCACCCTCCACTCTCCACTCTCCTGTCCACATTCCACTCTCCACTCCACTCCACTCTCCACTCTCCACTCAACTCTCCACTCTCCACTCCACACTCTACGCTCCACTCCATCCTCCACTCCACTCTCCACTCTCCACTCTCCTCTCCACTCCACTCCACTCTCCACACTCCACTCCATTCTCCACCCTCCACTCCATCCTCCACTCCATCCTCCACTCCACTCTCCACTCCACTCTCCACTCTCCACTCCACTCTGCACTCTCCACTCTCCACGCCACCATCCACTCTCCACTCCACTCTCGTCTCCACTCTCCACTCTTCACTCAACCCTCCACTCTCCACTCCACTCTCAAATCTCCACTCTCCTCTCCACTCCACTCCACTCTCCACACTCCACCCTCCACTCAACTCTCCACTCTCCACTCCACTCTCCCCTCCACCCTCCACTCTCCACTCCACCCTCCACTCTCCACTCCACCCTCCACTCCACTCTCCACTCCACTCTCCACTCCACTCTCCACTCAACTCTCCACTCTGCACTCCACTCTCCACTCTCCACTCTCCGCTCCACTCTCCACTCTCCACTCCACTCATCACTCCACTCCACTCTCCACACTCCAGTCTGCACTCTCCACTCCACTCTCCACTCTCCACTCCACTTTGCACTCCACTCTCCACTCTCCTCTCTCCATTCTCCACTCTACTCTCAACTCCACTCTCCACTCTCCACTCCACTCTCCACTCTTCACTCAACCCTCCACTCTCCAATCCACTCTCCGCACTCCACTGTCCACTCAACTCTCCTCTCTCCACTCCACTCATCACTCCACTCCACTCTCCACTCCACCCCCCACTCTACTCTCCATTCTCCACTCCACTCTCCACTCTCCACTCCACAATCCACTCCACTCTCCACTCCACTATCCTCTGCACTCTCCACTCCACCCCCCACTCCACTCTCCACTCTGCACTCCACTCTCCACTCCACACTCCACTCCCTCTCCACTCTCCTCTCCACTCTCCACTCCACTCTCCACTCTCCACTCCACTCTCCACTCCACTCTCCGCTCCACTCTCCACTCTCCATTCCACTCTCCACTCTTCACTCAACCCTCCACTCTCCAATCCACTCTCCGCACTCCACTCTCCACTCAACTCTCCACTCTCCACTCCACTCTCCACTCTCCACTCCACAATCCACTCCACTCTCCACTCCACTCTCCTCTGCACTCTCCACTCCACCCCCCACTCCACTCTCCACTCTCCACTCTCCACTCCACACTCCACTCCCTCTCCACTCTCCTCTCCACTCTCCTCTCCACTCTCCACTCTCCACTCCACTCTCCGCTCCACTCTCCACTCTCCACTCCACTCTCCACTCTTCACTCAACCCTCCACTCTCCAATCCACTCTCCGCACTCCACTCTCCACTCAACTCTCCACTCTCCACTCCACTCTCCACTCTCCACTCCACTCAACTCACCACTCTCCACTCCACTCTCCACTCTCCACTCCACTCTCCACTCTCCACTCTCCACTCAACTCTCCGCTCTCCACTCTCCACTCAACTCTCCACTCTCCACTCCACTCTCCACTCTCCACTCTCCACTCCACTCTCCACTCTACTCTCCACTCTCCTCTCCACTCTCCAATCCACTCCACTCTCCACATTCCACTCTCCACTCCACTGTCCAATCTCCACTCCACTCTCCACTCTCCTCTCCACTCCACTCTCTACGCTCCACTCTGCACTCCACTCTCCAGTCCACTCTCCAATCTCCACTCTCCACTCCACTCATCTCACCACTCTCCACTCCACTCTCCACTCTCCACTCCACTCTCCACTCTCCACTCCACTCTCCACTCTCCGCTCCACTCTACACTCTCCGCTCTCCACTCAACTCTCCACTCTCCACTTCCACTCAACTCTCCACCCTCCACTCCACTCTCCACTCTCCACTCTCCACTCCACTCTCCGCTCTACTCTCCACTCTCCACTCCACTCTCCACTCTCCACTCCACTCTCCACTCCACCCTCCACTCTCCACTCTCCAGTCCACATTCCACTCTCCACTCCACTCCACTCTCCACTCTCCACTCAACTCTCCACTCTCCACTCCACTCTCTACGCTCCACTCCATCCTCCACTCTCCTCTCCACTCCACTCCACTCTCCACACTCCACTCCATTCTCCACCCTCCACTCCATCCTCCACTCCATCCTCCACTCCACTCTCCACTCCACTCTCCTGTCCACTCTCCACTCCACCCCCCACTCCACTCTCCACTCCACTCTCCACTCCACTCTCCACTCTCCACTCCACTCTGCACTCTCCACTCTCCACTCCACCATCCACTCCACTCTCCACTCCACTCTCGTCTCCACTCTCCACTCTTCACTCAACCCTCCACTCTCCACTCCACTCTCAAATCTCCACTCTCCTCTCCACTCCACTCCACTCTCCACACTCCACCCTCCACTCAACTCTCCACTCTCAACTCCACTCTCCACTCCACCCTCCACTCTCCACTCCACCCTCCACTCCACTCTCCACTCCACTCTCCACTCCACTCTCCACTCAACTCTCCACTCTGCACTCCACTCTCCACTCTCCACTCTCCGCTCCACTCTCCACTCTCCACTCCACTCATCACTCCACTCCACTCTCCACACTCCAGTCTGCACTCTCCACTCCACTCTCCACTCTCCACTCCACTTTGCACTCCACTCTCCACTCTCCTCTCTCCATTCTCCACTCTACTCTCAACTCCACTCTCCACTCTCCACTCCACTCTCCACTCTTCACTCAACCCTCCACTCTCCAATCCACTCTCCGCACTCCACTGTCCACTCAACTCTCCTCTCTCCACTCCACTCATCACTCCACTCCACTCTCCACTCCACCCCCCACTCCACTCTCCATTCTCCACTCCACTCTCCACTCTCCACTCCACAATCCACTCCACTCTCCACTCCACTATCCTCTACACTCTCCACTCCACCCCCCACTCCACTCTCCACTCTCCACTCCACTCTCCACTCCACACTCCACTCCCTCTCCACTCTCCTCTCCACTCTCCACTCCACTCTCCACTCTCCACTCCACTCTCCACTTCACTCTCCGCTCCACTCTCCACTCTCCACTCTCCATTCCACTCTCCACTCTTCACTCAACCCTCCACTCTCCAATCCACTCTCCGCACTCCACTCTCCACTCAACTCTCCACTCTCCACTCCACTCTCCACTCTCCACTCCACAATCCACTCCACTCTCCACTCCACTCTCCTCTGCACTCTCCACTCCACCCCCCACTCCACTCTCCACTCTCCACTCCACTCTCCACTCCACACTCCACTCCCTCTCCACTCTCCTCTCCACTCTCCTCTCCACTCTCCACTCTCCACTCCACTCTCCGCTCCACTCTCCACTCTCCACTCCACTCTCCACTCTTCTCTCAACCCTCCACTCTCCAATCCACTCTCCGCACTCCACTCTCCACTCAACTCTCCACTCTCCACTCCACTCAACTCACCACTCTCCACTCCACTCTCCACTCTCCACTCCACTCTCCACTCTCCACTGTCCACTCAACTCTCCACTCAACTCTCCACTCTCCACTCCACTCTCCACTCTCCACTCTCCACTCCACTCTCCACTCTACTCTGCACTCTCCTCTCCACTCTCCAATCCACTCCACTCTCCACATTCCACTCTCCACTCCACTGTCCAATCTCCACTCCACTCTCCACTCTCCTCTCCACTCCACTCTCTACGCTCCACTCTGCACTCCACTCTCCACTCCACTCTCCAATCTCCACTCTCCACTCCACTCATCTCACCACTCTCCACTCCACTCTCCACTCTCCACTCCACTCTCCACTCTCCACTCCACTCTCCACTCTCCGCTCCACTCTACACTCTCCACTCTCCACTCCACCCTCCACTCTCCACTCTCCAGTCCACATTCCACTCTCCACTCCACTCCACTCTCCACTCTCCACTCAACTCTCCACTCTCCACTCCACTCTCTACGCTCCACTCCATCCTCCACTCCACTCTCCACTCTCCACTCTCCTCTCCACTCCACTCCACTCTCCACACTCCACTCCATTCTCCACCCTCCACTCCATCCTCCACTCCATCCTCCACTCCACTCTCCACTCCACTCTCCTGTCCACTCTCCACTCCACCCCCCACTCCACTCTCCACTCCACTCTGCACTCTCCACTCTCCACTCCACCATCCACTCCACTCTCCACTCCACTCTCGTCTCCACTCTCCACTCTTCACTCAACCCTCCACTCTCCACTCCACTCTCAAATCTCCACTCTCCTCTCCACTCCACTCCACTCTCCACTCCACCCTCCACTCTCCACTCCACCCTCCACTCCACTCTCCACTCCACTCTCCACTCCACTCTCCACTCAACTCTCCACTCTGCACTCCACTCTCCACTCTTCACTCTCCGCTCCACTCTCCACTCTCCACTCCACTCATCACTCCACTCCACTCTCCACACTCCAGTCTGCACTCTCCACTCCACTCTCCACTCTGCACTCCACTTTGCACTCCACTCTCCACTCTCCTCTCTCCATTCTCCACTCTACTCTCAACTCTCCACTCCACTCTCCACTCTCCTCTCCACTCTCCACTCTCCACTCCACTCTCCACTCACCACTCTCCACTCTCCACTCTCCACTCCACTCTCCACTCTCCGCTCTCCACTCCACACTCCACTCTCCACTCTTCTCTCCAGTCTTCCACCTTGCTCCCTCTGTTTCTTCATCATCACCCACTTCTCTTTCACCTGCCAGTCTTTCCACTCCGCCCCTTAACTGACACTACCTGCCAGTCATCTTACTCTTCTCCCGAATCCACCAATGATCTGACAATCATTTCTTGCCACTCCCTTTTTCCTCTGTGACCATGCGGCCTCTTTACTCTTGGTTCTGACACATGGTTTTGACCGAGAACATCAATAAATTGATCTGTCCTGCAGAGGAAGCTCAATTTGCTGAGTTCCTCAGTGTTTAATGCTGAAATGATTATCATTGATGAAGATAGAGAGGAAGCCCATTTCCCCCCAGAAACTGATGGCAGATTGAAAGACTGCTAGCCCCTGGCCATGACTTACTTTTGGGAGTTTTCTGGATTGCTTTCAGCTCTCCCTTTTTGGGAGTTTTCTGGATTGCTTTCAGCTCTCCCTTCCCTGTCTGAATTCTTCTGGATTTGCCCAAGGTCTGAGTGGTTTGTGGACACCTGCTGCTTTTTGCATTGGCAAGCTTCATGTTCTACCTGTTTAGTTACTGATCTGTAGACTGGGCCAAGTTTTGAGACAGACAAAGTGAAATAAAGGCAATATCCCTGACAGGATAAGACAAAATGGGTACAAGCTCATTGTGCTTCTTTGTCTGTGTAAGACGTTGTTAGTAGTGAAGTTCTGGACATGTCAAGAAATCCAGGCTACACTAATAGAATCATAGAGCTGCAGAACACTACAACACAGAAATAGGCTCTTCGGCCCACCCACTCTGTGCCGACCTGGCTTTCTGCCCAGTCCCGTGTATATGGACCTGGACCATAGTCCTCCATACCCCTCCCATCCATGTACCTATGTAACGGTCCAACGTTCTCTTAAATGTTACAACTTCCACTGGCAGCTCACTTCACCTTCTCGCCACCCCCTGAGTGAAGAAGCTCCCTCTCAGGCTCCCTTTAAATACTCCCCTTTCACCCTAAACCTATGAACTCCAGTTTTAATCTCAGTGGAAAAAAAGCCTACCCATAAACACGATTTTGTATACCTCTGTAAGATCTCCCCTCAATCTCCTGTACTCCAGGGAATAAAGTCCTAGCCTACTCAACCTATCTCTGTTACTCAGGTCCTCAAGTCCCAGCAACATCCTTGTAAATTTAACCTGTGTAATTCTTCAAACATATTGATATCTTCCCTGTTGGTAGGTGACCAGAACTGCATGAGTACTCAAATTTAGCCTCACAATATCTTACACAACTTCAACATAACTTTCCAACTCCTAGACTCAATGTCCTGAAGATCAGTATGGTCATTTTGTGCACGGAGGCAAAAGAGATGGGGAGATCTTATACTTGGGAAACAGAAACAAAGAACTGTGAAAAAAGAGTAGTGAGGTCCATATCCAGATTATGGAAGAGGAAGTTATGATCAAAATCATACAGTCACAAAATAATATTAGCACAAGTCCCTGAGTGGCCTGGCCTGAAGATTGATGGTGCTGGAATGTTGTCCTGGAGCCATGTTTAGGGAAGAACAAGTATATTGCAGTTCCTCATCTCATGTGGGGTCATCCACAAATGAATGCAATCCAGCTTGTCTTCCTCAGAGCGAACACTGGAGGGCAGTACGGACAGGGGAGCCAGCTCCCAACAGATTCCAGCTATGCCCCTGTTCTCTTCCACATCCCCTCCAGCACCCCTTCACCTGGTGGCTGTCACTGGTGAGGCCATAGCATGAGGGCCTGGTCCATGCAGCAACCAAGACCATGCATTTCCCCTGCCATTGGTCTCACCAATCAACCAATGAACTGGACTTGTAGTACTTTATATTACCTGTCCAACGGGGTCTGTGATTACAATAAAAAAGTTTTATACACACATTTGCACTACTTATTGGACCTGGAGAGGCCACTGTGACCAAGTGTGCCACTATCTTGCCAGAAACATAATATAGTGTTAAGAGTTGCAGGGAAAATGCTGCAGAACTGGAATATGAGTCTCAGAAAAGGAAGATAAGGTGCTGTTCTTCAACCTTTTACTTGTGCCTTCTTGTGACAGTGCCAGAGGCCACAGACAGAACCATCAGAATGTCAGTGGGATGATGAATAAAAGATGTGAGGCAGAGACTAGAACCCCAGTCACAAACAAGAGAAAATCTGCAGAAATCCAAGCAACACACACAAAATGCTGGGGGAACTCAGCAGGCCAGGCAGCATCTATGGAGCATCTATGAAGTCCTAATGAAGAGTCTCAGCATTTGACTGTACCTTTTCCATAGATGCTGCCTGGCTTACTGTGTTCCTCCATTGTGTGTGTTGCTGAGACAGGGAGAGCTGCTTTACCTCTGCTGACTGCCAGATGGCGGTACAGTATCACAATGCAAATAATGATGGCGATAGCCTGTGTGAAGCTTCCCATATTTCTGCAACAGTTACATGTACTTTCATTACTGATTAGCTCTAGAATGGATTGCATGTAAACGCCGGACCAAATCAAGTTTCTGAGCAATGATGCTTGGTATACAGTAAATTTGATTCTGAAAAATAAAATAAATGCTGGAAGCACCCCGCAGGTCAGGCACCATCAGTGGAAAAAGAGTGCCCAGTTCTATAATTTCCTGGCTGATTCATAAAGCCTTTCTTGAACAATGGAACAACATTTTCTCTTCTCCGGTCCTCTGGCTTCTCATCTGTAGCTAAGGATATTTTAAATATCTCTGTCAGGGCCCTTGCACCTTCTGCAATACCCTGTCCCAAGGTTTGAGGGTGCATCTCGTCTGGCACCACAACCCAAGCACTCATTGCAAAATGATGCTTGCACCTTTTGCAAAAATGTCTTGGTTAAAGTTTCGCACATTTATAGGTTCAAAGATTGAGGGAAGATGTTGCTCCAAAGTATTGTGTGCCGTGCAATTTATCAAATTGCTAGTACGGTACATCTACAAGGAGAACTGTCGCAGGAAAGCAGCATCCGTCATCAGGGTCCCCCACCAACCAGTCCATGCTCTCTTCTCGCTGCTGCCATCAGGAAGGGGGTACAGAAGACTCAGGTCCCACGCCACCAGGTTCAGGAACAGTTACTACCTCTCAACCACCATGCTCTTGAACCAGTAGGGATAACTTCACTCACCTCAACACTGAACTGTTCCCACAACCTATGGACTCACTTACAAGAACTGTTCATCTTATGTTCTTAATATTTATTGCTTATTTATTATTACTACTTTTTTCTTTTTCTACAGTTTGTTGTCCTTTGCATACTGATGTTTGTCCAAATTTGTTAAGTGTAGTTTTTTATTGGTTTTATTATGTTTCTATGTATTTACTGTAAATGCCCACAAGAAAATTAATCTCAGGGTAGTATATGATGACATATATGTACTTTGATAATAAATTTACTTTGAACTTTGGTAAAACAGAAGAGAAAAAAAATACTTGAAAAGGTAGCAGCACACACAAAATGCCGGAGGAACTCAGCAGGCCAGGCAGCATCTATGGAAAAGAGTAAACAGTCGATGTTTTGGGCCTGAAACGTTGACTCTTCTCTTTTCCATAGATGCTGCCTGGCCTGCTGAGTTCCTCCAGTATTTTGTGTGTGGCTTGGACTTCCAGCATCTGCAGCTTTTCTCTTGTTTGTGATTTGAAAAGGTAGACCTGTTCTGAATTTAAAAGGAGGGGGGGGATATGTCAGAGGTGCTTGATTTATGACTGGCTGATTTGGAGCTGAGAGAAAGATATTCTTTTCATCTATGGCATGGGGGGCAGATATACTACTAAATGCTGATGCACATTCAATCAAGGAACAGTTTGGAAGAAAGAAATTGTGAAATTGTGAAGTGCGCTGCCTGAGACAATGATTGAAGCAAAATCTGTGTTGATAGATAAAGAGGGGAAAAATGCCACTGCTTGTGTAGGTGAATAACACAACAGACTAGATGTGGGAAATGGTCAGTTGCTGTGTGGTAATGCCTTTGTAACTTCAGCTGCAAAGCAGCCTTTCAGAAGCTAGGCTGATGTAATTTGTCACAAGCCGCAGTAAACATTTCTACCTTTATAGTACTGTTTAAACCACAGATTATAATGTCAGGTTTTAATGTAAGATAATAATGATTAATTGCACTTAACAAGTGTAGTTGGTTGGTTTTCCCAGTGTCAGCAATCAGTGTCTGATTCATGTGTATTTTATTAGGTCTTCATAGTATTCAATTCAAGTTCAATTGTCATTCGACCATACATGAATACCTATGAATGCAGCCAAACGAGACGCCATTACTCTGGGGCCAAGATGCTAAACATACTGTACCAACAGTCACAAACAGCACAAAGCAGACATAACACACACAAGACAGCAAGCACACGTAAGATATCAGTAAAATACCGCCACACAAAAACAAAATAGTTCAGACCCTGTGTCCAAGCATGCCGCAGAAATCTGTAGTGGACCACAATACAGTTTATCTTCTGCCAAACACAAGGGGCAGCTCCAACTCCAACCTGGATGCTGCCCCTGGCTCTGACTCCCTCGCCTCTGTGTGGCTTCCTCTACACTGGGAAACAAACACAGTCTGTGTAATTGCTTTGCTTCCTGTTGTATGCCACTCTAATTCTCAATCCCACTCCTGTTCTGACCTGTCATTGGCTTCCTCAGCTGCCTTGTGTACACTGCAAGAAAACACCTAAACTTGTATCTAGGCACTTTGTAGTCATCTAGTCCATTTTCCAACTTCGGATAAACTGCTCTGTCATAATTTCTCAATAAAAACACAAAATGCTAGCAGAACTCAGCAGGCCAGACAGCATCTATGGGAGGAGGTAGTGACAACGTTTCGGGCCGAAACCCTTCATCAGGAGTGAAGTAACATGGGATGGTCGAGGGGGGATAAGAAGTGGGGGGAGGGATGAAGTAGAGAGCTGGGAAGTGATAGGCTGGAGGGAAATGGGCTAGGGAAAGATAGAGAATTATGGGAAATAAAAGAGAAAGAAAGGTAGGGCTGGGGGGAGATTATAGTGAGGGGAAAAAAGAGAGAGAAAGAGAACCAGACTAAAATTATAGATAGGGATGGGGGTAAGGGAGGGGCAGGGGTATCAACGGAGGTCTGTGAATTGAATGTTCATGCCGGCAGGTAGGAGGCTACCTAGGCAGGAGATAAGGTATTGCTCCATCGACCTGTGTGTGGCCTCATCTTGACGGTAGAGGAGGCCATGGACAGACATATTGGAGTGGGAGTGGTCTGTGGAATTGAAGTGTGTGGCCACAGGGAGATCCCGCCACTGCTGGAGGACTGAGCGCCGGTGTTCGGCGAAACGGTCTCCCAGTCTGCTGCGGGTCTCCCCAATGTATAAATGGCCACATCGGGAGCACCGGATACAGTATATCACCCCAATTTCTCAATATTGTGTTTGTGTCTCTTTCTCACAACATTTCTTTAAAGGAACACAAGGGATTCTGCAGGTGGTGGAAATCTTGAGCAACACACATAAAATACTGGAATAACTCAACAATCACCTGGAACCACCGAACTGATGGAGCATGTCAACCCTGAGCAGCGTTTGGCTAAGTTTCTACTGGAAACTGCATGAGCAAACCTTTGTGCTGCATTCCGATATTTCAATCCAAGGCTCTTTCAGAAGTCAGGGAAAAGGCACAAGATTTGCTGTTGCTGGGTTGTTTTATTAAGTGCCAATGGAGCAAAGAGAGACAGGAGCAGAAGTTAGTAGCAGAGGCTTAAGGAATAGAGACTTGGATGCTGAGAAGATTAAGATGGCACTGCTTTTTTTATTTTGTATCCACATAAGTAAAAATTGAATTCAATTTTGTGAATAAGAGTCAACTAATGAGAAAGCATTTATTCAAATAATACAGAACAACGAAGTTTCCACTTTCCACTTTGTAAATTCACTAGGGCAGGGGTTCCCACCCTTATGTTTCTGACCACACCATTAACCACAATAGGGTCTTTTAAGAGGGTCCTGGATAGAGGGCTATGGGTAACCCTAGGTAGTTTCTAAGGTAAGGACATGCTCGACACATTATTGTGGGCCGAAGGGCCTGTATTGTGCTGTAGGTTTTCTATGTTTCTAAGTCAGGTAGCATCTGCGGAAGGGAATAAACTGTTGATGTTTCCAGCCAAACCCTCCATCAAGACCCGGAATGTCGACAGTTTATTCTTCTCCATAGATCCATTTCTCTGAAGTGCCTCACTAATTGTCAGCACTCATGGCTGTTGTCACTGCATGTTACCAAGTTCCTCTTTCGACGGATGCTGCTTGACTGGCTGAGTTCTTCCGCCATTGGCTGTTTTGCTTCAAATTCCAGCATCTGCAATATTATTTATTTTCCAGAGATTAGTTACAGCTCCTCCAGTTTCCATCTACCACAAGTGGAGAATCTTCCATCGTGATTTGGTAACCACTTGCCCTTTTCAGATGACATGTTAATCGTGGAGTTTATCCGCGAGGCAGCAATGTCTCTTTTCACAGTGCTAGTACCCCTGAGGGTCGGTTGTTTCATTATAATAGGAAAACAAATGTTCATTCACTAAATCATGATGTTTGGCCCTTCTGAGAAAGTTAGATATGTCAAAACAGGCAACCTTTAAAAATAGCTCGGTTCTAAACTCTTGTAACCTTTGCTAATAGAAGCATTATATTCCAAGTCACAAGACTGACTGGAGAATCTTTCCAGTTTTCTGAAGCATTAATATTGGGCAAAGTTACAGTACACCTTTTCATTAAAATCTTATGATCTTAATTCAAGAATTCAAGATTATTAAATATCATTTCCCGTACATAAGTGCGAAGGATCCAATGCAGTACACAAAAAGCACAATAAAATAAAGAACATCATAATAAAAAAACAATAAGTATAAATACATAGCATAGGTTATATACTTTGATTATTTGTATGTCTATAAAGTGATGCTAGGCACAGGATTGCCTGGCATAAGGTGACTCTGAAGGAAATGATAAAGTAGTGGTGGTGGGGTTTGTGTAGAGGTGGGTTAGCGGTAGAGGTGTTGATCAGTCTTACTACTTCAGGAAATTGCCTGTTTTTGAGACTGGTAGGCCTGGCAAAGATGCTACGTAGCCTCCTCCCTGATGGGAGTGGGACAAGCAGTCCATGAGCAATTTGGGTGGGGTCCTACAGAATGTTACTGACCAGTGATGGATTTAGACCAAGAAGTAGGAGTTTTCTCACCAAGGACTGTGGGACAACAGTGTTGAATGCTGAACTGAAATCTAGAAACAGCATTTTGACATGAGTGTCCTTGTTGTCAGGTGTTGTCAGGGCCAGGTACATGATCGATGTTATGGCATCTGTTGTAGAGCAGTTCTGTCAGTACGCATGTTGGTGAGTGTCCAGTGTGGCAGGAATGGAGTTTTTGGTATGTGCCATTACCAGCCGTTCAAAGCATTTCATGATGATTGGCATCGGTGCCACCAGGCAGCAATTGTTTAGTTCTGAAGGTATAGAGTTCTTTGGTACTGGGATGATGGTGACTGACTTGAAACATGTGGGTACAGCGACAAAAAAATCACCAAAAATATATTGCTTTCTTTTATTCCCCCAGCTATTACAATTTGGAGTCATAAAATTTCGCAGTATCAATATACGCAAAATAAAACCTTGAATCTTACTAAATCATTGTTCTGGCTGCTGCTGCTCCTAATCTTATGGTAACATTGGGGAAATAGCATTTTCTGTTACGTCAGCAATCTCTATGTGCCCACCACCTTTTTAACAGTGCTGGATATAAGACTGTAAGACCATAAGACACAGAAACAGACTTATGTCTTTGGGCTCATCGAGTCTGCTCCACCATTCCATTATGGCTGATTTATTATCCCTCTCAACTCCATTCTCCTGCTTCTCCTGACTAATCAAGAATCTATCAACCTTCATTGTAAATATGCCCAACAACTTGGCCTTCACAGCCATCTGTGGCAATGAATTCCACAGATTCACCATCCTCTGGTTAAAGAAATTCATCTTCATCTCTGTTCTACAGGGACGTCCTTGCATTCTGAGGCTATGCCCTCTGGTCCTAGACTCCCCCCACAATAGGAAAAACATCCCTCCCCCATCTTGGCCTTTTAATACTGGATAGATTTCAATGAGAAATCTTCCCACATTCTCCTAAACTCCAGCAAGTACAGACCCAAAGCCATCCAGCGCTACTCATATGTTAAACCTTTCATTCCAGGAATCATTCTCAGGAACCTCCTCTGGAGCCTCTCCAATGGGATGTTCCATTTTTGTGTGATCTATTTCACAGGAAATGATATTAACATATTTGAATCGAGATCTTCCATTTGAAGTCAGTGACTGACACAATCCAGCTGGGCTTCAGTGGCCAAAGGATCTGGCTTTGGAAGAGCAGTGGCATTCTCACTGAAGATTTGACTTCTTTTAAACAGTGTGTGTGGGCCCAAGGCTCTTCCCTCTGCTTCCCCATCCTGAGTATGTGTCCACCCTCCATTTCACTCCACAGCACCCTCTAAACTCTCCATTTGTATCCAGGTGTTGAAGATCAAAATCTCATCGCCCTCACCCAGTTGTCCATTTACACGGTGGTCAAACATGTGAAAATTTTGCCAAGGTACAGTTGGACAAAGCTTAAGTTACACTACAGTTGTGGACAAAAGACATGAGCTTGAATCCTATCTAGGGAATTTAAATTCAAGTAGTTAAGTAAATCTCGATTTAACTAGAAGACTAGTCTTAGTCCCCGTTACTACAAAACAATAGAATTTTCATTAATATCTGTCTAGATCATGTCCTTCAGTGAAACAAACCTATCGTATTTACTCTAAGTGTGTCTGTTCACACTCTGTTGTGGCTGTCTCTTAACTGTCTTGTGTGCAGGGACGTCAGGGCCGGGTTTCGATTGCTGTCATTATCTGTGACATCCTCGTCTTTTGAATGAATGCATTAAGATTATCTTCCGGATACAGAATTGACATGGGAATGTACAGAGTTGTGCAAAATAGTGCGTGAGAGAGCCACATTTGCCCAGCATCTTAATGAAGCTCCTGAGAGCATTTATTTTCCTTTGGTGATGCAGCATGACTATCTGTAGTGTAGCTTCCATTATCTGTTCCATATCCTTCAAATCCTCACTGTCGAAACGAGTGCCCGTCTCACTTTCTGATTTTGATTTGACCCAGCTACTTTGTGAGACAGGGATTTCCACTGCCCTTGTGTGAGAAACAGTTTCTGGAGTTCACACCTGTGTGAGTGGGAGGTTAGTTCCCAAAATGTCAGCGTGGCCTGGCCTTGCCCAGAGCAACGTACATTTGTGCTAGGCCTCTCCCAGCACGTGGCCAGCAGCCCTCCCAAAGAGACCAGCTGAAAGCACCCCCCCCCCCACAGAACTCACTGCTTGATAAAACTTACATAAATTTGAACATTTGTGAAAGCGTTAGACATTCACATTCAAAAATATCCAGAATGAAATGTAAAAAAATGTTTAAGCAAAGTCTAAGTGTAAGTAAATTTTATTATCAAAGTGCATATATGTCACCAAATTCTACCCTGAGATTCATTTTCTTGCAGGCGTTCACAGTAAATACAAATAAACACAGTAGAATCAATGAAAAACTGCACATGACCAGAGACAAACAAGAAACCAATGTGCAAAAGACAACTAATTGTATAAGAACAAAACAGAAAAAAACAATACAATAATGATAAAAAAAAATAATAACTGTTGACAACATGAGCTGTAAAGTTCTTGAAAGTGAATCCATACATAGGTTGTGGAATGGGGTGAGTAAGGTTGTCCCCTCTGGTTCAGGAAGCTGTTCCTGAAGCTGGTGGTTTGGGACCGAAGGCTTCTGGACCTTCTTCCTGATGGCAGTAGCAAAGAGCATGGCTGGATGGTGGGGATCCTTGATGATGGAGTTTGCTTAACGTCACAGTCGTAATTATAAAACGAGTAGAGGAGGGGGCTAAGCATACAGTTTTGTGGTGCACCTGTGCTGATGTGGAAGAGATGGTGGAAGAGATGTTGTTGCCATTTCGAACTGACTGGGATCTGCAAGTGAGGAAACCGAGGATCCTGTTGCACAAAGAGGCCTAGGTCTTGGAGCTTATAGCTTAGTGTTGAATGCCAAACTGCATTCAATGAAGAAATTGCTGTTGTATGCACCTTCACTGTCCAGATGTTTCTGGGTTGAGTGAGGATCCATTGAAGTGGCTTCTGCTGTTGACCTGTTGTGACAGTAGGAAGATTGGAGCAGATCCCAGTCGCTCCTCAGGCAGGAGTTGATATGTTTAATCACCAACCTCTCAAACCATTTCAGCACCGTGAAGGTAAATGCTACTGGATGATAGTTACTGAGGCAGGTTACCACGTTCTTCTTGGGCACTGGAATAATTGAAGCCCGCTTGAAGCAGATATGTACTCCAGATTGCCAAGGTGAGAGGTTAATAAAATTAGAAGTATTAAAATAAAAATGCTCAAGAACACCCATAGATATATGAGTTTGTTTATTTATATTTAAATATAAATGGGAGGGGGGATTGTTGCTCACTGCATGGGGGGGAGGAGTTTAGGTTTCTCATGGTTAACTGTCGTTCATTCTTCGGGGCACTCCTCTGTTCTCGTGGATGTTTGCGAAGAAAAAGCATTTCAGGATGTATATTGTTACATTAAATTGGACCTTTGAACCTTTGAAACTTACTGACGTAAGTGAAATTAAAAGGTCTGCTACTATCATCTTGCTCTGTACCATATTCTCAGTCTCTCCCCATATTTCTTGATGAAGCTTTCATCAGCAGTTTCTTCCCATTCATTGCAATAAATTTTCACCAGATTTAGCACAGGAGTCTGTAAAGGTTTGTGCTGTCTGATACTACTCATTTACACTCTGAGAGAATAAACAGCCTTTTTGAATTGGCCTGAAGCTTAACTGTTGTTTATTTATGGTATCTGAAGTTACAGTGCTCTCGCCTCTCACAGGACCAAGCTGCAAATATGGTTGTCATTTAGTAGAAGCATCTCTCAAAGTTCAATGACAGCAAACAATTTATAGCTTTTTTAATGACACCGTGAAGTTCAAATGTAAATGCTTGCTTTTAACTTTTTAACAGCAGCACACCTGCCAGTTGTTCAATGGGATGTTCCTTGTTCGGAGAGCTCAGCTGATAGTGCCAGTCAATCTGTTTGATTACAACTGCCAGAGGGAACAGCAAGAAGGGAGAATGACAGTCTACCTAAAAGACGTGATAACAGCATCAGTGTGATTGGTCAAAGTGAACATCTAAAGTCAACAGTGAGGAAGTAACTAGGAGAATAGGTAAGGAGCAGCCAGTGGATGTGGTTTACAGACAGTCCCCACATTATGATAGGGTTTGATTCCCGAGAACGGTTTATAACCTGAACTGTTTGTAAGCCCAAAGTGAACAGAAACAATACCTATAACCTGGACAGGACCTTCAATGGATTTTCAGGCCTTGATAAAATTCAGCTTGAGTGGGCAAAATTAAATCATCTGTGATTAGGGATACAGTAAAACCCTGATCATTTGTTATCCAACCTTCAGTAAATCCCACTGGTCCAATCAGAATTCTCTGTTGGAAACAACAAATTGATGGGAGAGAGTTTATTTCTTTTACTGTGCTACTCTAAACCCCTACCACGGGGTTTACTTGTATAGTTATTAGCAGTTATGGGAATTATTTTCATGACTAGAGGTTCATCTACACAATGATCTTCTCATGTGAAATATTTGCTGGAGAAACAGGAGACAGGGGCTGTCTGAAAACTACAGAAGTTGTGGGAAATCAGGAGCCCAGTCTATTTCCCTTGCAAACGTTAGGATTCTGGAGGGTGTTTGGTCTGGTCAATAGTCAAGATCTGATGCGAAGAATTGGCTAGAGAAATTATGCATGAATTTGAAGAGTTTTAAAGACAATCCATATTAATCCACTTGGAGTTTCTCTCTGGTACAAACTCGACCTCTTTTCCCTGGTGTGTAAAGAGGGCCCATAGGATCATTGGGGACCCAGATCATCTCAAGCACAATCTATTCCAGCTGCTGCTGTCTGGGAAAAGGTACGGTAACATAAAAGCCAAGACCAATAGCTTCCAGGACAACTTCTTCCACCAGGCTATCAGACTGATGAACTCACGCTGATCTGAGTGTATTATATTGACTGTTCTATTTATTATAAATTACAATGATTACACATTGCACACTTACATGGAGTTGTAATGTAAAGATTTTTACTCCTCATGTATGTGAACGATGTAAGAAATAAAGTCAATTCAATTTCCACTGCTTCCCCCAGATGCCCATTCCAGGCACCCAACACTGTGTGTGAAAACAGATTGCCTGGCACATCACTTTTAAACTTTTCCCCCTTACCTTGAATGCATCCCATATACTGTAGTACTTGATATTTCTACCTTGGGAGAAAGATTCTGGCACTCTACTCTATTTATTCCTCTTACAATCTTATAAACTTCTTCAGGTTTCCTCCCAGCCTCTGATACTCTGGAGAAAGTAACCTGTCCTTCGAGCTCATACCCTCTAATCCAGACAGCATCCTAGTAAACCTTTTCTGCACCCTTTTCAAAGCCTCCACATCCTTGCTGTAATGGGGCAATCAGACTTGCAAACAATTTCTTCCTGTAACGAGGCAACCAGAATTGTGCAGAATAGATACAATTTATATTATTACCACTTATCAGAACAGAGACTGAAGCTTTCTGAGTCTCAGTGATTCATTTCTTGTTGAAGGGAGGCACGGTTAACACAACACTTTACTGTAAGGCAGCCCAGGCTCATTTGCCGCCGCTGTCTGTAAGGAGTTGTACGTTCTCCCTGTGACCGTGTGGGCTTCCTCTGAGAGCACCACTTTCCCCCCACAGTCCAAAGACATATGGGTTGGTAGGTTCATTGTAAATTGTCCCATGATTAGGTTGGGGTTGCTGGGCAGCACAGCTCGAAGGACCGGAAGGGCCTATTCCAATAAATAAATAAACAAACAAACAAATGTGAGAGTCCCTGATTCCACCTTGCAACTACTGCCTGGAGTAAAAGTTCTTCCTTTTATCCCCTCTGATCCTCCTCACCCTTCCCCTGACATATGCTGTCCAGCTTTTGGACAAAGGGGAAAAGTTTCTGCTGTCTAACTCCACAAACAAGAGAATATCTGCAGATGCTGGAGATCAAAGTAACACACACGAAATGCTGGAGGAACTCAGCACGCTTGGCAGCATCTATGGAAAAGGGTAAACAGCCAATGTTTTGGGCTGAGACCCTTTAACTGGGACTCCTAATGAAGGGTCTCGTTCCAAAACGCCAACTGTCTTTTTATTTTCATAGATGCTGCCTGGTCTGTTGAGTTCCTCCAGCTTTTGTGTGTATTACTACTATTTACATGATAGTTTTGTATAGCTCTATCAGCATATTTGCATATCCCTTATATCCTATATCCTCTATCAGTATACTTGCATATTCCTTATAATCCTGTATACATCTATCAGCATATTTATATACCTCTCATAATTTTGTATATCCCTGTCAGGTCCCCGCTTAGCCTCCTCAATTCCAAGGAAAACAATACTAGCCTGTCCTGTCTGTTCTCATAACAGAAACACTCCATCTCAGGCAACATCCTAGTGAATTATTTTGACACCCTCCAACTTGATTTTCTAATGGTCGCTAATAAAATTTGCCATTTCAGTTATAGACTCCTGAGATCCAGCTTTCCTGTTTCCTAAGGATAAGGCTTTGGAGTGCTTGGAAGCACACTGGGAGCTACTTGGATCTTTGACAAGGTGTCACACATGAGGCTGCTAGACAAGATAGGAGACGATGACATTACAGAAAAGATACTAATGTAGACAGAAGATTGACTGACTGGCAGAAGACAAGGAGTAGAAATAAAGTGAGCCTTTTCTGGTTGGCTGCCAGTCACTAGAGGTGTTCCACAAGAGTTGGTGTTGGGTCCGGGTCTGCTACTTTTCAAGTTATATGTTAATAAACCCGGTTGATGGAAATGGTGGTTTCGTGGGCAGTTTTGCAGATGACACAAAGAGAGGTAGAGTGGCAGGTTATGCAGAGGAGGCAGGAAACCTGTAAATGCATTAGGACAGATTAAGAGGACGGGCAATACAGCATAGGGAAATGTAAGGTCATGTACTTTGGTAGAAGGAATAAAGGTGTAGACTATTTTCTAAACTAAGCACATTTGGAAATCAGAGGTGTAACTGGTCTTGGGAGTTCTAATGTAGCATTCCCTAAAGATTAATTTTCAAGTTGAGTCGGTAGTAAAGAATGTAAATGCAATATTGGTATGCATTTTGAGAGGACTGGAATACAAAAGCTTTGATGAATTGCTGAAACTTTGTAAGGCAATGGTAAGGCCACAGTTGGAGTATTGTGAGCAGTTTTGGGACTCCATATCTAAGAAAGAATGTGTTGGCATTGGACAGAGTCCAGAAGAGGTTCATGAGAATGATCCTGGGAATGAAAAGGTTAATGTATGAGGAGTGTTTGCTGGCTCTGGGTCTGTACTTGCTGGAGTTTAGAAGAACAAGGGGGAATGGGCTGGACTGGAACCAATGTCCTAGGGGGAGTGTTTGCTACTGCTGTTCAGGAGGCTTTAAACTAATGTGGCAGGGGCATGGGAACAAGTGCAGAGAGACAGAGGGGTGTAAAATGAGGGTAGAAGCAAAAAAGTAGTAAGGTGAAAAGTAAAAGTGGCAGGCAGGCAAATCCAGGGCAAAAAGCAAAAAGAGCCACTTTTCAACATAATTGTATAAGGGCTAAGAGTGTTGTAAAAACAAGCCTGAAGGCTTTGTGTGTCAATGCGAGGAGCATTCGTAACAAGGTGGATGAATTGAATGTGCAAATAGTAATTAATGAATATGATATAGTTGGGATCACAGAGACATGGCTCCAGGGTGACCAAGGATGGGAGCTCAACATCCAGGGATATTCAATATTCAGGAGGGATAGACAGGAAAGAAAAGGAGGTGGGGTAGCATTGCTGGTTAGAGAGGAGATTAACGCAATAGAAAGGAAGGACTTTAGCCTGGAGGATGTGGAATCGATATGGGTACAGCTGCATAACACTAAGGGGCAGAAAACGCTGGTGGGAGTTGTGTACAGGCCACCTAACAGTAGTAGTGAGGTTGGGGATGGCATTAAACAGGAAATTAGAAATGTGTGCAATAAAGGAACAGTAGTTATAATGGGTGACTTCAATCTACATACAGATTGGGTGAACCAAATTGGTAAGGGTGCTGAGGAAGAGGATTTCTTGGAATGTATGCGGGATGGTTTTCTGAACCAACATGTTGAGGAACCAACTAGAGAGCATGCCGTTCTAGATTGGGTATTGAGCAATGAGGAAGGGTTAGTTAGCAATCCTGTCGTGCGAGGCCCCTTGGGTAAGAGTGACCATAATATGGTGGAATTCTTCATTAAGATGGAGAGTGACATAGTTAATTCAGAAACAAAGGCTCTGAACTTAAAGAAGGGTAACTTTGAAGGTATGAGACGTGAATTAGCTAAGATAGACTGGCAAATGATAATTAAAGGGTTGATGGTGGATATGCAATGGCAAGCATTTAAAGGTCGCATGGATGAACTACAACAATTGTTCATCCCAGTTTGCCAAAAGAATAAACCAGGGAAGGTAGTGCACCCGTGGCTGACAAGGGAAATTAGGGATAGTATCAAGTCCAAAGAAGAAACATATAAATTAGCAAAAAGAAGCAGCACACCTGAGGACTGGGAGAAATTCAGAGACCAGCAGAGGAGGACAAAGGGCTTAATTAGGAAAGGGAAAAAAGATTATGAGAGAAAGCTGGCAGGGAACATAAAAACTGACTGTAAAAGCTTTTATAGATACGTGAAAAGAAAAAGATTGGTCAAGATAAATGTAGGTCCTTTACAGTCAGAAACAGGTGAATTGATCATAGGGAACAAAGACATGGCAGACCAATTGAATAACTACTTTGGTTCAGTCTTCACTAAGGAGGACATAAATAATCTTCTGGAAATAGTAAGGGACCGAGGGTCTAGTGAAATGGAGGAACTGTGGGAAATACATGTTAGAAGGAAGTGGTGTTAGGTAAATTGAAGGGATTAAAGGCAGATAAATCCCCAGGGCCAGATGGTCTGCATCCCAGAGTGCTTAAGGAAGTAGCCCAAGAAATAGTGGATGCATTAGTGATAATTTTTCAAAACTCCTTAGATTCTGGATTAGTTCCTGAGGATTGGAGGGTGGCTAATGTAACCCCACTTTTTAAAAAAAGAAGGGAGAGAGAAACCGATTAGTCTGACATCAGAGGTGGGGAAAATGCTAGAGTCTGTTATCAAAGATGTGATAACAGCACATTTGGAAAGAGGTGAAATCATCGGACAAAGTCAGCATGGATTTGTGAAAGGAAAATCATGTCTGACGAATCTTATAGAATTTTTTGAAGATGTAACTAGTAGAGTGGATAGGGGAGAGCCAGTAGATGTGGTATATTTAGATTTTCAAAAGGCTTTTGACAAGGTCCCACACAGGAGATTAGTGTGCAAACTTAAAGCACACGGTATTGGGGGTATGGTATTGATGTGGATAGAGAATTGGTTGGCAGACAGGAAGCAAAGAGTGGGAGTAAACGGGACCTTTTCAGAATGGCAGGCAGTGACTAGTGGGATACCGCAAGGCTCAGTGCTGGGACCCCAGTTGTTTACAACATATATTAATGATTTAGACGAGGGAATTAAATGCAGCATCTCCAAGTTTGCGGATGGCATGAAGCTGGGTGGCGGTGTTAGCTGTGAGGAGGATGCTAAGAGGATGCAGGGTGACTTGAATAGGTTAGGTGAGTGGGCAAATTCATAGCAGATGCAATTTAATGTGGATAAATGTGAGGTTATCCACTTTGGTTGCAAGAACAGGAAAACAGATTATTATATGAATGGTGGCCGATTAGGAAAAGGGGAGGTGCAACGAGACCTGGGTGTCATTGTACACCAGTCATTGAAGGTGGGCATGCAGGTACAGCAGGCGGTAAAAAAGGCAAATGGTATGTTGGCATTCATAGCAAAAGGATTTGAATACAGGACCAGGGAGGTTCTACTGCAATTGTACAAGGCCTTGGTGAGACCGCACCTGGAATATTGTGTGCAGTTTTGGTCCCCTAATCTGAAGAAAGACATTCTTGCCATAGAGGGAGTACAGAGAAGGTTCACCAGATTGATTCCTGGGATGGCAGGACTTTCATATGAAGAAAGACTGGATCGACTAGGCTTATACTCACCGGAATTTAGAAGATTGAGGGGGGATCTTATTGAAACGTATAAAATTCTAAAGGGATTGGACAGGCTAGATACAGGAAGATTGTTTCCGATGTTGGGGAAGTCCAGAACGAGGGGTCACAGTTTAAGGATAAAAGGGAAGCCTTTTAGGACCAAGATGAGGAAAAACTTCTTCACACAGAGAGTGATGAATCTGTGGAATTCTCTGCCACTGGAAACAGTTGAGGTCGGTTCATTGGCTATATTTAAGAGGAAGTTAGATATGGCCCTTGTGGCTAAAGGGATCAGGGGGTATGGAGAGAAAGCAGGTACAGGGTTCTGAGTTGGATGATCAGCCATGATCATACTGAATGGCGGTGCAGACTCGAAGGGCCGAATGGCCTACTCCTGCACCTATTTTCTATGTTTCTATGAATATAATTGAAACCTACCAAATATTGAAAGGCCTCATCTGAGTGGACATAGAGAGGTTGTTTCCAGTAGTGGAAGAATCTAGGATCAGAGGGCAAAGCCTCAGAATACAAAGATGCCCCTTAAGACAGAGGGTGGTGAATCTGTAGAATTTATTGCCACAGATGGATGTGGAGGCTGTGTCATTAGGTATACTTAAAGCGGTTGATAGCTTCTTGATTAGTAAGAACATCAAAGGTTACAGGAAGAACGCAGGAGAATGGGTTTGAGATGGAAAATACATCAGCTATGATTGAACAATGGGCCGATTGGCCTAATTTTTCTCCTATGTTTTATATCTTTCAATCTACCAGACTCTTTGGCTGTCTAAGCTTGTGCTGATGATCAGCCACACATTTACACTAATCCTACATTGTCACATATACTTTCAACTTCCTGCAGATTCCACTACTCATCCACACACTGGGGATAATTAACCTCCTCACACACATGCCTTTAGGATATGGGAGAAAACCAGATCACTTTGCTGGACCCACACAGTCACAGGGAGAGGAGGATGTTCAGATTCTAAAGAGACAGCACTAGAGGTCAGGATTGAGTCAGGTCTCTGATATTATGAGGCAATCGTTCGACTTGCTGTGCCATTATGCTCCCCATTTTGCTATGTTTTAGCCATCTGAAAGAAGTGATCCAGGTTAAGATTTTGATTATGGATACAATGGATAGCGAAAGATTAATCTTCATACTCTAGCTGCAATCTAGGAGGAGATTGCAGGTGAAGGGGAATTAAAATGTAAGGAGATCCATGGACCTGCAGTTTTAGCCCCAGCAGTTCTTGAAACATTGTATGATCCACAAGCTAGGAGGATGAAATATCTTGGATAAAAACTAATGGATAGCATGTGTGTTAGTTCATGCTTTGTTAGAATCTACTCAGAGATTATATACAGTACACAAAATAAACTCTTGTGTAATTAAAATTTAAAGTTCAAAGCAAATTTATTATCAAACTACCGGTACATGTATGCCACCATATACAAATCTGAGATCTGTTTTCTTGCAGGCAATCACAGTCAATACAAGAAACAGAATAGAGTTAATGAAAGATCACACACAACAAGGCGGGAAACAACAAATATGCAAATGAACCCCAACAAACTGCAAAAACAAAAAAAAGAAATAATAATAATAATAATAAATAAGCAATAAATATCGAGAACATGAGATGAAGAATCCATGAAAGTGAGGCCATTTAGTGGGAACAGTTCAGTGATGCACGAGTGAGGAGAGGGATTTTGAGTGATGTTATCCCCTCTGGTTCAGGAGACTGATGGTTGAAGAGTAATACCTATTCCTCAATCTGGTGGGGTGGGTCCTGAGGCTCCCGTACCTTCACCCTGATGGCAGCAGTGAGAACAGAGTATGGCCTGGATGGTGGTGTCTTTGATGATGGATGCTGCTTTCCCGCAACAGCATTCCTTATAAATATGCTCAATGGTGGGGAGGGCTTTACCCATGATGGACTAGGCCAAATCTACTACCTTTTGTAGGCTTTTCCATACAAGGGCATTGGTGTTTCCATACCAGACCATGATACAACCAATCAATATACTCTCCACAACACATTTAGCTATATGTCAAAGTTTTAGATGAAGTGCTGAATCCTCGCAAACTTCTAAGAAAGTAGGGGTGCTGCCATGCTTCCTTCAAAATGGCACTTACAGGCTGGACCCAGAACTAATCCTCTGAAATGATAACACCGAGGAATTTAAAGCTGCAGACCCTCTCCAACTCTGCTCCCCTGATGAGGACTGGCTCATGGACCTCCAGTTTCTTCTCCTGAAGTCAATAATCATCTCCTTGGTCTTGCTGACATTGAGTGAGCAGTTGTTGTGGCACCACTCAGCTAGAATTTCAGTCTCCCTCCTACAGTATATATGCTGAATTGTCTTCTCCCTCGATTCAGCCAATGACATTGATGTTGTCGGCAAAGTTAAATATGGCATAGGAGTTGAACTTAGCCTCACGGTCATAAGTATAAAGCGAGTAGAGCAGGGGGCTAAGCACACAGCCTTGTGGTGTACCTGTGCTGATGGAGATCGTGGAGGAGATGTTGATGTCAATCTAAAGAGACTGGGTCTGCAAGTGAGGAAATCGAAGATCCAATTGCACAGGGCGGTAAAGAGGACTAGGACTTTAGGCTTACTGATTAGATTTGAGGGGATGATAGCAATGAATGGCAAGTTGTAGTCAATGAAGAGCATGAAGAGGAGCCAATCAGGATTGTGGGATGTGAGAGAAGGTTCAAGAAGGGTTTTCTGAAGGACAGTAGTCCAGTTTGGGGTCTTTTGAAGCTGTGCAGTGGGACAGAAAGGAAGATGCCACAGAATACCGAAGGAAAGAGAGACCCGGTTACAAGAAGTGCTTTGTGCAGATGAATGGCTCCAGCGAGGAAGGGCAACATTTCTGAGAGAGAGAGCCAGTTTTCTCGAGATGGTCCTCGAGGGGAGTTCAAAAATGTAGTGGGTGTTTCCATGCAGACTGTGTGTCCAGCACGTGAGCAAGAGATACACACCTGAATACCCAGTTTAGGAAGAGACAAGCTTCAACAATTATGTGCATGTTGGACTGGTTTAACTGTATTGGGCCCTTTTCTTTTTCCTGATAACTGTTTGATAAAGCTGAAATCAGAAAGTATACTCTCTTTTTGATTTTATGCAGTGTTTGATCTGTTATTTCATGCTGACCACTAATTGTGTATGGACAGTATTTGTACAAACATTCCTATTTGGTTAAACCCCAAATTGTACTGACCTTAGAGGTATATTGCTTATGAAATGTGGTGTTCTCACTGCTGAGCTGTTAGCAGAGGTAGCTAATGAGCCAAGTTTGCATACGAGCCTGGTGAGAGGGTTACACTGTCAAAGTACTTCATCCCAGCGGATGCAAGTGCTAATGGATGATATCCATTGAGGCAGGTTACCACACATAAATGACTCCTGCCTGAAGCACATGAGTACCTCAAACTGCTGAGGTTAAGGATATCGGTGACACTCCAACCAGTTGATCAGCACAGGTCTTTAGTACTCGGCCAGGTACCTCGTCTGGGCCAGATGATTTCTGTGACTGAAGATGATGTAAATGAATCTTTAACA
The DNA here is from genome assembly GCF_048418815.1 of Hemitrygon akajei. Classification (NCBI taxonomy): domain Eukaryota; kingdom Metazoa; phylum Chordata; class Chondrichthyes; order Myliobatiformes; family Dasyatidae; genus Hemitrygon; species Hemitrygon akajei. The sequence continues at coordinate 20,080,291 of NC_133143.1, read as the reverse complement.
AGTTTAGTTTGAGAAACACATTCACAGTTATTTCTTGTCTTGGGTTGGGACACTATCTGGGGACTCCTTGTACAGATGAAGGCTCTCGATCATTTTCCTCACACTGAGTTCCTCCAGCATCTTATGGATTGATGCAGATTCCAATATCACTAGCCTCTTGTGTTTCCATGGTTACTTCTCGTTCTATGGAAAATCTGGTAGACAAGGCGTGTAAACTCCAAAGCAAAGTACCTACCATTAAGGCACAATATTAACCGTAGGGTGTGAGATTCAATGGGCACGTTGTCTGTTGGGTTCAGAGATCTTCTTCTGTAAACCATAACTTTTTGTCAATTGGATCAAATAAATTTGAGAGAAAGTACAATTTGGTAAAGGAGAACCTCAGAGATATCTCCAGGAGTCATGAAACAGTATCCGAAGCATTGCAGAAGTGGTTTCCTGATGGTCAGTTACACAGTTTCAATTCTGCTAAGATTGCTCATAAACATCTGTAAGAATAAAAATAGGAATTTAAAAGACCAATACATATGCAGATACCGTAGGCTGCAGAATCACAAAATTATCTTTGGCTTGATGATGGGTGCAATCTTTGAAATGAATGATGAGGGAACAAAAGGAAATTGTAGTCTATATGTAATTGATTGATTTCAGACTTCTATTTCTGTGTAGCGGCATGATGCACACAACAGCTGATGACTTTGATGTGGATTGCTTGAAAATAACACAAGATAATAAGAAAGAATAATTCATTCAGTTGCTCACTGACAATTGCTAATTCTGGTTGCCAGGTCCTCTGAATAAAGAGGAGATATATATGCTGGCTGCAGAGGTGGAGAAACCTGCTAACGATTTCCTGTTTATTCTTGTTTTCTGATATTTTTCAACAATTTTTTCTGCCAAGTCTGTCAACTGCAGTGAAAGAAATGACTACAACTAATTCCTCAGTTTCACCATAACTGGTCAGCTGTCACTTTTGTCTGTTGAGCCTCTCACACTCATTAAAATCAAATCAAATTGGCAGTTTCCAGTATTTGGATACTTTTGCACTAATGCCACTATGGAGCCAGGGAGGTGATGGTGGGTGTTCAGGTTTAAGGTTAATGAATTCCATCATCACAACCTTGCTCTCCCCACCCCAAATCCTGCTGAATTCAATGGCAGCTCCTGACTGACATATTCTGTTTCCATTCTCTGGCCACTGACAGCCAGAATGAAAAGACTTCAGTAGCAGGCCTCAACCAAATGGCACTGATGAAGAGTTGAGGATGAGGTAATGGTAGACGGTAAATGGCTTGAAACCATGAGGAAGGTACAATGTAGAGGTGAGAGGAGGAGATCAGAAGGGTATCAGGAAGGGAGGATTGGAAAGAGCAGAAGTTGAGGTGTTGCATGTTGGTGGCAGATGGGGAAGTGACTGGAAATACTGGCTTGGGAGGATCTATGGTGGGGCATTGCAGCTCAGAAGGGAAATCAAATAATTTTATGAACTTGGAGTTCCTGAAATGACTTCAGTTCCACCTGAATTTACCTCCCAATCCAAACCTTGTTTCCCTCCCCTTGTACTTTCTTAAGAAGCTAGAAGTAAAATGCAGCCTTTTTGCCAGACTCCAAAAGTTGTTTAAATATCTCAGCTTAAAGAAATAAAGGAATCCATTCCACGTGCCCCAAAATATTGAGTGACAGTGAAGCAATCTTTTGAATGGTATACCAGTATAAACAGATCCTTTTCTGTCAAAGTGTGGCGTGTGCTACAAGGGTGGGGTTGGTTTGTGGTGAGGTAAAGGCAACCACTAATTCCGTTCTCATGCTTTGTGTAAACTTCTGTGAGTGCTAAAGAGGAACAAACATATTGCTGTAATTCTAAAGGAAAGCAAATGAATTTTGTACAGCTGTTTTGCAATGATATAGAACAAGGATAAATGGATGAAATAAAGAGAGGCAAGCATCAGTACTCTGCGTAAGAGTAAATTAGGAACAGTAAAGAATGGAAACACAAGTGGCTGCAGTTGCTGGACTCTGGAGGAGTATTTGAACAGCTGGAAAAACACCAAGGGCCAAACAGCATCTGTGGAGACAAATGATGGGTTGACATTTTGGCTCAAGACCTAACACAAGGTTTGAACCCAAAACAGCCGCCATCTCATTGGCTTTACAGAGGCTGCTAAACTCGTTGAATTCCTCCAGCCATTTGTCATTTGGTAGTGGCAGAATCAACCACTGATGCCTTGTCATCTCTTTGCTGATGCTATCCAACCTCTCCCTCAATGTCGCAAAAACAAATGAGTTGATTGTGGGCTACAGGAGGAATGGAATCAGGCTAACCCCTATTGACATCAATGGATCTGGAGCTGAGAGGGTGAACAGCTTTTTCTTGGCATAAACATCACATGTGGTCTGTACATATCGGCAGTGTGGTGAAAAAGTCACAACAGCACCTCTTTCACCTCAGACGGTTGAAGAAATTTGGTATGCCCCTCAAATTCTAAGAACTTTCTATAGGGGCACGATTGAGAGCATCCTGACTGGCTGCATCACTGCCTGGTATGGGAACTGTACCTCCCTCAATCACAGGACTCTGCAGAGAGTGGTGTGGACAGCCCAGCACATCTGTAAATGTGAACTTCTCAATCTTTATTCAGAACATTTACATAGACAGGTGTGTAAAAAGGGCCCGAAGGTTCACTGGGGACCTGAGTCACCCCAACCACAAACTGTTCCAGCTGCTACCATCCGGGAAACGGGTCCTCAGCATAAAAGCCAGGACCAACAGGGTCCGGGACAGCTTCTCCCACCAGGACGTCAGACTGCTTAATTCATGCTGACACAACTGTATTTCTATGTTATATTGACTATCCTGGTGTATATAATATTTATAATAAATTAATATAATTGCACATTGCACATTTAAATGGAGACGTAACATAAGGATTTTTACTCCTTATGTATATGGATGTAAGTAATAAAAGTCAATTCAATTCCAGCAGTAGAGCTCCTTCCACTGTCATGACAAATTAATCTTGTTCAAATGTCCATTGAATTATTTCTTAAAAGAATCAATGATCTTGAGATCTAGCATTCTACATGGTAGAATAATGCTGCATAGATGTATGACATTTACTAACCTGATGTTTTCCTTCCTCCACCAACTAAACACTGCAATCACGATGTGAAATATCAAGAAACACACAAGGCGACATTGCCTTAGCACCTGTGTGATCTCTGCCATCTGTAAGTGTAAAGAGAGAAATCCCATAGCCCTGGAGATTTGCATAGATGTAACACACCATCTTGATCGTGAAGTATAAGGCCATAGAGTAATTCAGCATAGCAACACCTTGGCCCACCAAGTCAGTTCTAATCATCATAGACCATTTTATAGCTGCATTACCCTGCTGTCCTTGAGGATAAGACCTAGTAGAATAGACAAAGGACAACCACTGGTTGTGGTGTAATGGGACTGTCAAAAAGCATTTGTTAAGGTCCCTCTCTTAAATTGTCCAGCCTCTCTTGATGGGACAACTCTTTCATCCCAGGAATTAGCCAGGTGTGGCTGCTTTGGACTGCCTCTGAAGCTACTGTACCTCGGGTGCAGTATTCCAGGTGTGGCCTCACCAACACTCTGTGCACATTTAACAGAACTTCCCTATTTTTAAATTCCAACCTCTTTGCCTTCCTAGCTACTTGTTCGATCTGCCTGTTGACTCATTGATTTAAGAACTAGAACACTTAGATTCCTCGGAACCTCACTCATTCTCGGTTTCTCTCCACTTAGATAATAATCTGCCTTTTGCTTCCTCTTTCTAAAGTATACAACCTTACACTTCCTTGCATTAAGCTCCATTTGACAGTATTTTTTGCCCAGTGAGTAGATCTATCTATATCCCATTGTATGATCACAGTGTTGTCATTACAACATACCCTTCCACCTATCTTAGTATTATCAGCACACCTGGAAAGTTTGCATTTCATTCCCTCCTCCAGTCACTAATATAAACAGTATACATTGAGGGAAAATATCTGATCTCTGGGGTATGCCATGATTACATCCTCCCAGTCTGAAAAGGACCTCTTCATCCCAACTGTCTGTTTTCTATGTGATGCTAATACTTTTCCTCCAATACCATGGCTCTTCATTTACTTCTCAACTTCTCCTGTGGCTCAAAATGCTGGATGACCTAGCCTTGTTTCTGTGGAATCAAAATCTTGCTGCACCATAACTACTGACTGAGGCCTCCATCGGTCCGAATTGACTGTGGATATTGTGTCCTAGTTGTCTAGATATGCAAGCCTGGGCAGTACGATATGGAGAGGAAGCTGCTGCCCATGTAGCAAGCTCCAAGTCTCTGATGAGCCCAAAGGAACAGCCGAGACCGATACAGTTTGGTACCAGCAGCATGGCAGGAATTGCTAGTCGGCTCTGAACTCAATGTAGGACTGCCTTAGGGACTCAAGCTCTGGATTTTCCCCTCAGATTTTACTCCCGTAGCCTCCCCCGTGAGTGGGTATAGCTGCAAGGCAACGGAGGTTTCAGATTAGTTTTCCTTCTCCCGGATGAGCTGCCAAGCACGGCCGACAAGCCCCATCTGCCCAAAAGTTAGTTATAGTAGCACAGCTAACAAAGCTCATCAGTGCCACTACTTCCTCAGGGTGGTGGGGGAATGGTAAAGAAACTTGGCACATCCTGTTGACCCTCACCGACGTTTATCAATGCATCCTATCTGGATACACCATGGTTTGTTATGGCAATTGCTATGCCCATGACTGCAAGAAACTGCAGATAACTGTAGACGCAACTCAACACCCCACAGAAACCAGCCCCCCCTCCACTGACTCTGTCTATACCTGCCCCTGCCTCAGTAAAGTGGCCAGCACGATCAAACAGACCACCCACCCCAGGCATTTTCTCTGCCCCCCTTCCCATCAGGCTGAAGACAGAAAAACTTGAAAACGTGTAATGCCAGCTTGTGGACAGATTCTATCTCACTGTTATATGAGTATCGAATGTACAAAAAGATAGATTCAGCCTCACAATCTATCTCATTGCACCTTATGTCTACCTGCAGTGCATTTCCTCTGTATTTAACTGTCATTATTTTACCTTGTTCTACCTCAGTTCACTGTTGTGATGAATTAATCTGTATGGATGACAAATGCTTCTCTAAATCTTGGTCCATGTGTCAAATATAATACACAAGTAAAACACTGCGGCAGTGTCTTCAACACACGTACAGCAGTGGAAGGCGGTGGCTTCCCGCTGTTTGGTTGAGCGTGTTTGGTGGCGTTGGTTCACCTGCTACCTTTGTCCTCATTCCAGAGTGGGTTCCACCATAGTTCTTGTTTCATCTTCCCTCTGCTGATCATCATTTCAGTAACTACCTGCCCAGTTCCCAAGAATACAAAACGCAACTAGATGGGGCAGCACGGTGACGTAGTGGTTAGCACAATTCTTTACAGTACTAGTGACCTGGCTTCAATGCCTTTAAGGAGTTTGTAAGTTCTCCTCATGACTGAGTGGGTTTCCTCCAGGCGGTCTGGTTTCCTCCCCCAGTCCAAATACGTGCCAGCTGCTAGGTTAATTGGTCTTTGTTATTTGTCCTGTGATGAGACTTGTGTTAAAATTGGGAGTGGTGGGTGGCACAGCTTGAAGGGCTGGAAGTGTTATATCTCTATAATATAAAATAAAATAATCATCCGAACTATACTTGCATATCCATTCAAGAGTAAAGCTAATGCATTGTTGATTAAATATCCATGTGAATGGTCTTCACATGCCATTGCCTGTCCAAGATCTCCTAATGCTGTGATCCCATTGTTGCCACAGTGATGGAGGAAGTGCAGGAGGCAGCTGAGATCGATCAACTACTTGGCACCTCTGGCCGAACCTTCTGGCAATGCTTCAGCCTTGCCACTGTGCTGTTGGGCCATACCATCTTTGAGGAGATTTATTCATTGTAATGTTCCACAAATTATCTGCTTCCCCCTTCCCCCCCACCCCCCACCACCCCAAGTATGGCAGCACTGACCTTCAGTGCCTGGCCAGCTCAGTCTGTGGTGGCACTAACGGGCATTAAGTCCCTCCCCAGAGTTCATTCTCTAACCTTGCTACTTTCAGTGCTTCTTCCAAGTATTGTTCAACATGGAGGGGAACCAATTCGTCAACTGGGAAGGATAGTGGATGTTAATAGGGGGAGGGGTCCTTGTCCAGCTGTGAAGGTGCTTTGTTTTCCTTGAAGAGGAAAAGAGGCGAAAGCGAATAAATGAACTACAGGTTTGTGTGTGTGTGTGTGTGTGTATTTACAGTATGTGTCTGTATATTTGTGTGTTTCTGCGTGCACGTTTGTGTGCATGTGTTTCTGCATGTGGTTTTTGTGTATTTGTGTGTGCGCGTGTGTGATGCCTGAAGATCTGTAAGATTTATCAAAGGTTTGAGTACCCCCATGAGGAACACACCGTGCAGGTTATGTGACAGTGATGTTATGATACGCACACAACCATGCCAGCTTCCGGGGTTTAGATGCTCTTATTGTCTGGAATATGGATAACTGGCATGGCTCCTTTAAGGACTGACTAACTGGCAATCATGTTTTGGTATCAGGATTTCAATATTTAAGGAGCACATGAATGGAGGTTCAGTGCTCAATTGTCAGCTCTACTTGGATTATCATCCAACATCTAGTTTAATATTCCGCTTTCGTTTCAGTCTCATATCGGGCCTTGACTCCAGCCTTGCATACTCTAGCACTTGGATCTAACCATCCTCGCCTAGGTCTCTCATCACAGTACAATTGAGCCAGGCATGGACCCATTGGGGCATCAGAGTCTTTTGTCTGCTGTGGCTAGACACAATGAGAGGATTTCTAGACAAAGAGTGGAGATATACAACTTCAAGGTTGCCATGTGCCAACTTTTGCAAGGAGGATGCCAGAGTCACTCGGGTGAGGCTATTAAGTTGCTCTGTGGAGCTGGTACGTTATCCATCCTTGTAGAGATGCGACTGAGTCCTGGGTTCTTGCCATGGCTTCACTGGTGTTTCAACTCCAGGCATCCCTTTGCAACAAGGAAAGGTGGCTTTCATTATCTCTCTCCTGACTGGGAGAGCCCTGGCCTCGGCCACCGTGCACTGGGGACAAAGGTCAGAGATTTGCCTGGATTTGGAGGAGTTCATGGCCACCAAGGGGAGGGTGTTCCAACACCCCACCAGAGCAGGCCGAGGAAGGTACATCAGGGCAGATGGTCAGTGGCTGACTATCATGTTTTGGATTTTGGCCCAAGGAAGTGGCTGGAACAGGGAAACCTTGGCCACTCTATACCCCACTGGACTCAGAGACAAACTGAAGGATGCATTCGGCTTGGGAGAGCCAGCAGAGGACTTAGAGGTTCTGATTGACCAGTCCATCCACCTCAATAATTGTCTAGCAGAGTGAAAGTGGGACTTCTTCAAGAGGTTGAAGAGGGCTAGGTTGAGCCTGGACTCAAAGCATTGTAGTTCGACTCTTCGATCTTGGACAAAAACAGCCCGTCTCCTGCTCAGTATCCTGTCGAGTCCTTGCAATTCAGCTGCATAAGAGACTCTGCCAATGAGAGGTCCAGATGTTGGAGTCGAGGTGGCTGCCATTATTGCAGGAAAGCAGGTCACCTGTGGGCCAAATGTCCAAAGCTGCAGCCATCGGGAGAACTGCTAAGACAATCCAGTGTCAGAAAGACTGTGATGGTAGTAGCCACTACTCCCAGCCCCTTGGACTCTGATGGATCTCCTGAGGTAAGGACCAAAGAGCGGTGAAGGCTTTTGTAGACCCTGGGGAGATGGTAATTTCCTGGACTTGGGGACCGCCCATTGGCTCGACATACCACTGCAGGAGTTGAACCAGCCCATGTCTGCAACTGTCTTGGTTCTGGGCAGACCCAGCAGCAGACATCGGTCTTGCGGTTGAGGATTGAGGATCGTGCGGAGGACTTTAGCTTCAATATCATCGATTCACCTCTCATACTCCTGATCCTCGGGCACCCTTGGCTATCTCAGCATAACCCTTCTGAGAACTAGAAGGAAGGGAGGATCATTGCGTGGCCCTGTCATTGCAAGAGGATATGTTTTTGGTGTGGTGTTCAAACCCCCGGACTCTCCAGAGATTCTACAAGAACAAAAGTATTCACAAAACTAGATTTGCAGAGTGCATACAATCTGGTCTGCATAAAAGAGGGCAATGAGTGGAAAACTGCATTCAACACATCAATTGCATTCAACGCACCAGCAGTTTTCCAGGCCTTTATAAATGACGTGCTCTAGGATGCTCTCCATATGTATGCTTTCATCTACTTGATATCCTAATCTTCTCAAAGTCCATGGAGGAGCACTTCACTCACATCAGGGACATTTTAAAGAAGCTACTAAACCATGGACCTTACGTCAAGTTGGAGAAGTCCAAATTTCACGTGACCACCATTTTACTGTTGAGTTTTATCATCCTTAATGGTAATCTCAAGATGAACACTACTAAGACCCAGCCAGTCAGAGGATGGGTACAACCATCCAATGTGAAACAAGCCCAAAGATTCCTGGGATTTGCCAACTTTTATCGGAAGTTCATCAGGAACCTCAGCTAAGTGGCAGCTCCGCTGACAGCTCTGACTAAGAAATCCATGGGCCCTTTTGTTTGGACTACTGAAGTGGAGGCTGCTTTTGCAGAGCGCAAACAACGGTTCACAACAGTTTCCATTTTGGGTTCACCTAACTCGGTCCTTCCCTTCCTCGTGGAGGTGGACACCAGGGATATCGGAGTGGGTGCAGTGTTGTCTCAATGGACACCTTGAGACAGTAAACTGCACCCATATGCATTCTTCTCCAGTTAGCTCTCCCTGGTAGAGGTGAACTATGAAATAGGGAATAGAACACTGCTCGTGGTCAAGTTGGCTTTGGAGGAATGGCGTCACTGGCTTGAGGGGGTCCAAGAGCCCTTTTATCATTGGACAGACCAAAAGAACCTGGCTTTGATTCAGGAGGCCGAGACTCTGAATTCCATGCAGGCCAGGTGGTCTCTTTTCTATAACCACTTTAATTTCATCCCAACCTATCGACTGGGGTCAAAAAACCAGAAACAAGATGCCTTCTCCCATCATTTCGATGAACTTGAATGAGCAGACCAGCCTGCCAGCATTTTGCCCCAACCCAAGGTGATAGCGCCAATTCATTGGGGAATCAACGCTCCTTTTTGCAAAGCCCAGGCGCAAGGGGAGATTCCTCAGAACGACTCTCCAGGTCGGCTGTTCATCCTAACTTCCTTCTGGTCTCAGGTACATCAATGGGGACATGCATCGAGAATGACCACTCACACAGAGGTTGCCAGGATCCATGAGTTCATCAAGAGAAGATACTTGTGGTGTGGAATGGCGAGAGAGGTCTGACAACATGCGAAGTGTGCGCCTGAAACAAGGAGTCCTTTCTCCAACCTCAAGGGCTCCTTCACCCTCTGCCTGTTTCAGACAGGCCATTGGCGTACATCTCCACGGACTTTGTCGCAGGTCTTCTTCCTCCCAAGGGGTAGACCATTATCAATAGGTTTCATGTTGGAGAAATTTATACATCCTGAAATTCTTTTTCTTCGCAGACATTCACAAAAACAGAGGAGTGCCCCAAAGAATGAATGATAGTTAAAAAGTTAGAACCCCAAAGCTTCCCCCAGCTCCCCCATTCCACGCACAAGCAGCAGCGACCCCCCCACCTCCACCAGCAAAAAAGCACCTGCCCCCTCCACCGAGCACTCTAATGTGCAGCAAAGACACAGACTTGCAGTACCCCAAAAACTACTCATTCACCCGGTAATTCGACAGGCTCTCTCTCTCTCCCTCATAAGGGAGAAAGAGGTATCCCCATTTCACAGCGAGAGGGGACACATAACAACTGACTTGCTGATTTATGATGTTAAAAATTTGTTGCATCGCTTTTTCCGAGCTCTGTGCCTGGAGAGTCTGCACTAAAAAGGTGTAGCTGTCCAGACACACAACCCCTGGCAGCTAACCCGTTTCTCCCTATGTTCCATGTTCACCCGCAACACTTCAGTCAGGGGCACTGGCCTAGAATCAGCCCATCCCCAGAGCCACGAGACCCCAGAACCTTGAAGATGCACTTACCTTCCAAGCTGCGCCGTTGGGATATCTAAAAGCTGCCAGTCGTGAGACCCTGAGAGCAGGTCCCATTCCCACAAAAAGCTGAAGTCAGAGTGTAACTCCAGGTCAGGATCTTTGAAAGAACCCCCCCATACACTGAAAAAGAAAAAAAAGAGGCATCAAAGATAGAAATAGAGCTGTTTCCGAAGATGGAAGCAAAGGAGTCACCGCTTAGCACCATCTTAACTTTGTCCCACCTTTCACAGCATGATAATTGTTGATCGCTTTTCTAAGGCCTGAAGATTCATCGCCTTGGACAGACTACCATTTCTGGCATAGATGGCAACGTTGACCTGCACCAGGTCTTCAGAATCCATGGTTTTCCAATGGACGTTGTGTCAGATTGCAGTTCAGCCTGGACAACAGGTCTGGCTGCTTACTTCAGATTGGCCTGTCCAGGTAGAGTCTAGGAAATTGGAGCCCAAGTTCATCTGACCCTTCAAGGTTCTCAAAAAAAGTAAACCCAGTGGCTTACACCTTGCAGCTCCCCAAGAACCTCAAAATCAATCCCACTTTCCACATTTCCAAGCTAAAACCTGTAAACATCAGTCCTTTAGTCTTTCCACCATCAGTTCCACCGTCACCCAGATTCGTTGATGGGGAACAAGTCTCCACCGTGACAAGAATTTTGGATTCACAAACTGTTCGGGTTGTTTGGTAGTTGCTGGTGGACTAGGAAGGAGTCGGACCCGAGGAATGATGCTGGGATCCTGAAAGGGACCTCTTTCAAGCAGGGTCGCCGGGAGTCGGCTGTAGGGGAGGGTGTTCTGCTAGGATACACATGCAATCGTGCCAGCTTCCATGGTTTAGATGCTCTAACCCTCCGGATAAAGGACAGCTGGTGCCGCTCCTTTAAAGATTCAGGACCGTCCCACTCTTTGGCAGCCACGTTTTGGGGCCAGGCTTTCAATATTTAAGAAGCACCTGAACGGAGGTTCAGTGCTCAATCATCAGCTCTACTTGGATTATTGTCTAGCGCCCAGTTTAGAATTCTGTTCTCGTTTCAGTTTTGCTTTATGTCCGGATTCCACCCTTGGATACTTCAGCAGTTGGTTCCAATCATTCTCGTCTTGGTCTGTCGTCACAAGTGATTGTGCACTTGGACAGTGGATATGATGTATTGTGTTATGATAGTCGTGGGGGCAATTTATTTAATTAAAAGGGTGTAGGATCTTAATGACTAACATAATGCCATATCATTTCATGCATTAGTGGACCCACTTACTGCATCTACTGCCTCAACTCTGACATGCTCTGATTAATCTCTTCTCACACAACTGTCTCTGCATCTCTCTTCATTTCTCAAGCAGTAGGCAAAATCCCTTCTCTCTATGCTCCCATCAGTGACTGTGGAGCCTGAGTCCCTCTTTACTGCTCCACGTGGCATTGTTTCATTATCGGGCATCGTGCTCCATGTGAACCCAGGTGTGATCTCTATGGCATCACAAGCAGAGATCATCCATTATCCGAGATCCTCACTAGCCAGGCCATGCTCTTTTCTCGTTGCTGCCTTTGGGTAGAAAGTACAAGAACCTCAGGATTCACACCACCTTGTTCAAGAACAGTTACTACCCCTCAACCATCAGACTCCTGAACAAAATGAGATAACTACACTCTCTTGCCTATCCATTGAGACAACCAATGATCTCACTTTAAGGACTCGTTATCTCATTATCTCATTATTTATTGTTATTTATAACATATTCTGGAAGAACATAACTAGAACTTTTATTTACCAGCAAACAGCAACCATGTTTTAACACTGCCATGCTTCTAGATCATTCTGTCATTTCTGCGCATGACACGTGATATCACCGCATCTTCCTTTTCTTAAAAAGAAAACAATTAGCAACATTAATCAAAACAAATGGATAATTTAATGTCTCTATCATTCGCTCTGGTGGTTTATGAACACGAATAGACCTTCTCAGTAGTTCACACAGTTCTTGTGTTTCGTTGTTATTTCCATGTTTCGTCTGGTCTGCATCAGTTAATGGAAACTCTGAAGTTGGCTCTTTCTTGAGGTCTTTGAGAAGAAATCGCAATTCATTCATTAACTGTGTAATCTCTTTTTTATGCTGAGACTTCATCATTTCAATAAAACTTCTCAATTCCTTCACTTGTGCTTTCACTTCTTCAATTGGATCCTGATTCTTGTTACTCTTTGGCTTCAGATCAGTACTGTACTGTATTGGCAAGTTTGGTTTAGGTGGCAATGCTTTGTCAGATGCTGGTAACAAAGGGATGGGTCTGGGATTTTTCTTTATGACTTCTTTTACTTTTGCCGCGTGGGATCAAATTCTGTTCTCTCTTACTCTTTCATCCAGTCACTGTATTCTGACTCTGTGTCACTGTCCAGGACTAAGACTCTTTTCACCAAATTCAGTCTCTCACAGGCAGATAAACCCAGTACTGACCGTACATTCTTTGGCACTACCACAAATGAAAGCGTGTGCACAATATTTTTCTGTGATACTTTTGCCACACATGTTCCTTTAACTGGAATGTCTGCACCTGAATACCCAGTCACTTTTATATTTGTCTGATGTAACTTTGGTCTTGGCTTTAATGCATTAAACTCAGATTCTGCAAGAACATATACTTGTGCTCCAGTATCAAGTTTAAACAGAATTGTGTTTTGCAAACACGAGGAAATCTGCAGATGCTGGAAATTCAAACAACACACATAAAATGCTGGTGGAACACAGCAGGCCAGGCAGTATCTATAAGGAGAAACACTGTCGACGTTTCGGGCCGAGAACTTTTGTCAGGACTAACTGAAGGGAAAGATACTAAGAGATTTGAAAGTAGTGGGGGGAGGGGGGAATGTGAAATGATAGGAGAAGACCGGAGGGGGTGGGATGAAGCTAAGAGCTGGAAAGGTGATTGGCGAAAGTGATACAGAGCTAGAGAAGGGAAAGGATCATGGGACGGGAGGCCTCGGGAGAAAGAAAGTGGGAGGGGAGCACCAGAGGGAGATGGAGAACAGGCAGAGTGATGGGCAGAGAGAGAGAAAAAAACAAACAACTAAATATGTCAGGGATGGGGTAAGAAGGGGAAGAGGGGCATTAATGGAAGTTATTGTTTTGGTTCACTGCAATGGAATAGTCCAGTCATTCTTACTTTGTTTGTTTTCACAAAGCACATCTATATAAAACTCCTCACGTTCATTTTCAAACACTGCATTTATTTGTTTTATTTCCTTTCCACTTCTGCAACAATGTGAAAAATGATTACTCTTACTGTAGTGATTGCACATTTTTCCATATGCTGGACACTCTTTAGGTCGGTGCTCCCACCCACAGCGATCATGAAGTTTTTTTCTTTCAAATGACGTCTTGCTCTCTGTCGGTTTCGTTGTCGCTTCATTATTTTTTCTAACATGTTCGCGGTTATTCACAGTGTGTACGCTGCAGTTCTCAATAAAAAGCTCTTTTGCCTGTGACATCACAGTTTCTGAAGCTTTGCACAGCCTCAAAGCTTTTTCCAGGTCGATGTCTTGTTCTCTCAGACCATTATCCAAAATGCCACAAACAATTCCAGCTTTCTTGAGAGAGACTGTGAGCTCTGCAAACTCACAAGTTTTACCCTGGTGTCTCAACTCTAACAAATTGATCAATCGTTTGACCAGGTCTCTGTCGACATTTGAAAAAGTTGTATTGTTGATACGTCACATTGCGCTTCGGTATACAAAATGCGTCAAATTTGTCCATTATCGCTTTTAAATTCAAATTATCTCCATTCTCAAAAGTAAAATGGTTACGTACCTCAAATGCATTGTCACCAATCATGTGGAGTAGAATGGCAGCTCTCATTTTTTCCAATTTATTTTCTGCTCCGATCGTCAAATTGCAAAACGCTGTTTAAATCTTTTCCAGTTTTCAGTTACGTTTCCAGTCAGCTGAAGTGTTGATGGGGGTTGCAAAACTTCCATTTTTAAAGCTGTTAGCAAACAACAAAAAAGTTCACGCTCTTTTTCTCGATTATCTTTGCTTCTCCCGTCTTAGCGAAATGAATTATTCTTCCAGACCGACTTCTGACACCATGTTGTATTCTTTACCTGTACCGTGGGTTACTCATAAAGAAACATATTCTGGACGAACATAACTAGAACTTTTATTTAACAGCAAACAGCAAGCATGTTTTAACACTGCCACGCTTCTAGATCATTCTGTCATTTCTGCGCATGTTCAGAACTCTGTCCAATCATGTTCTTACACGTGACACGTGATATCATCACACCAAGCAGTAGGCAAAATCCCTTCTCTCTATGCTTCCATCAGTGACTGTGGAGCCTGAGTCCCTCTTTACTACTCCACGTGGCATTGAGAACCCAGGTGTGATCTCTATGGCTCCAAGTAGAGATCATCCATTATCCGAGATCCTCACTAGCCAGGCCATGCTCTTTTCTCGCTGCTGCCTTTGGGTAGAAGGTACGAGAACCTCAGGATTCACACCACCTTGTTCAAGAACAGTTACTACCCCACAGCCAATGATCTCACTTTAAGGACTCTTTATCTCATTGTTTTTTGTTATTTATTTATATTTGCATTTGCACAGTTTGTAGTCTTCTGCACTCTGGTTGATCTTTCACAGATCCTGTTACAGTTACTATGTGCTGAGTTTGTCCACAGGAAAATGAATCTCAGGGTTGTATACGGTGACACATCTGTACTTTGATAATGACATTTACTTTGAACTTTGACCTTTAGTATGAAGTGTTATTTCGTCACTTAAAAGACATAATATACTGTACTGTGCAAAAGCCATAGGCACCCTAGCTGTATATATGGTGACATATATGTACTTTGAAATAAAATTTACTTTGAGCTTTGAACTTTGAAGTAGTTGTGCTAAACCTGCAGGCTTTTGGTCCACACCTACATTCATATACAAATAACAATGCTTGACAAAAGCATGCTAAATCTGAATTTTACAACAGATGGTTCTTATCTTCATGGCATGTATTTAGCACCTGATTAATGCTTTAGCCGAAGTTATTTCCAGTGCATCTTACTTGACCAATGAGCAGTTACACAGACAAAAGAGATGCTGACATGCTGGAAGTCTTGGGCAACACACACAAAATGCTGTATGAACTCAGCACATCAGGCAGCATTTATGGAGGAAATTACATAGCCAATGTTTTGGGCTGAGTCACTCCATCTCTGCATCTCTTCATAGATGCTGCCTGACTTGTGTTCATCCAGCATTACATCACATCACTTGGGACAGGGTAGAGTAGCTAACTTTCACAGTATGTTCTGTACTTCAGGAAATGAAGGCTTTCTCTGGGACACTACAAGAGAGAAATCAAAGGCCGGGAAAGAAATGTTGTAGCTGTGTCTTGAGGGAACAAGCCAGTGAGATCCTTAGCAACCATACCTTTAGAAAGATTTTGTCATTTGAAGAACTATGGCTCAGAGTTGCGGAATGACCGTGGAGGCTAAGCTAAGGCGAATCCAAGATCATGAATCATAGAACACTACAGCATAGGAACCCGCCCTTTGACTGTCAATGTCCGCACTGTCGATGACACCAATTTAAATGATGCATCTGCCGGCACATGATTTATATCCCTCAGTTCTGTGTCTGTCAAAACTGGTACTGATGGGCTTCTAGGCTACGGAAGAGTCGAGCTTCATGGGGATTGGTCAGGAAAACACATTTGAAGGCAATGATCAGATCAACCATTATAAGGGGACTTGATGGAGCAGGCTCCACAATTTAGCCATGGCCCGATGAAATGATGGAGCAGACTTGAGGGGCCAGAAGCAGTTAATCACTAACTTGTTTGAATTCAATTATAATTCGAAGGAATAGTGAAACAGGACAAGGTTACCAGAAAAGCAATGGAATAGTCAGCGAAAATATTTAAAAAAAACCTCATATAAAAACAAAATAATCCAAGGTTAGGGAGTTAGTAGTAGCTTTCAGGCACCATCTGTGGAGAAAGAAACAGTAATAGTTATTTTTAGTGGTGTGAATGTCCTACATTATTACAGACCCCTAATGTAATAAAAATACAGGGATCAACATTCTTGCGGGGAAGTTTGCTAGTGCTTCTTGGGGGGGTTTAAACTAAATTTGCAGGGGGCGGGGATCCAGAATGTGAGAGAGGATAGTGAGAGGAAGAATAAAGGACAGGTGGGGACTACACGGTTCCGGAATATTAAGTGTGTAGTAGAGGAAGGTGAGGCGGAACAAGTGATAAGGAGGACTCGTGTACAGAGGGATGGTCTGACGGAACATGGAGTTAAATGTGTTGAAAGAATAAATAAATGTAGGAAGGACAACAAATTCTAGGGGTGTATAGCCCGATGGGAGTTCGGGGAGCTGGGTTATGCACAATAGGCAGCGATTCAAACAGAGAGAGGAGAAATGGGTTAAAAATTCTATATCTGAATGCACAAAGTGTCAGGAATAAGGCGGATGAGCTTGAAGCCTAGGTGCGAATGGGTAACTATGATGTTGTTGGGATAACGGAGACATGGCTGCAGGGAGATCAGACCTGGGAAATGAATGTACAAGGGTATACGTGCTATCGTAGGGACAGAAATGTGGGCAGAGGGGATGGGGTGGCCCTGTTGGTGAGGAATGAGATTCAGTCCTTTGCAAGGGGGGACATCGGGTCAGGAGAAGTAGAGTCTGTGTGGATAGAACTGAGGAACAGTAAGGGCAAAAGGACCCAAGTGGGTGTGTCTACAGGCCACCAAACAGTAGCATGGATATTGGGTGCAAGTTGAATAGGGAGTTAACACTGGCATGTGGCAAAGGTAATGTCTCAGTAGTTATGGGGGATTTCAACATGCAGGTGAACTGGGAGAATCAGGTTGGTGCTGGACAACAGGATAGGGAGTTTGTAGAGTGCCTACGGGATGCATTCTTGGAACAACTTGTACGAGTGCCGACCAGGGACAAGACTATTCTGGATTTAGTGTTATGTAATGTACAGGATTTGATAAGCAATCTCGCAGTAAAGGAGCCATTAGGAGGTAGTGATCACAATATGATAAGCTTTTATCTGCAATTTGAGAAGGATAAGGGCAGCTCGGAGGTGTCAGTGTTGCAGATGAACAGGGGAAACTATGGAGCCATGAGGGAGGAGCTGGCCAAAGTTGACTGGACGGATAGCCTAGCAGAAAAGACAGTGGAACAGCGATGGCAGGTATTCTTGGGAATAATGCACAAGGTGCAAAATCAGTTCATCCCCCAGAGAAGGAAGGATTCAAAGGGGGGAAAGGGGCCTCAGTGGTTGACAAAGAAAGTCAGAGACTGCATAGCATTAAAAAAAAGGAAATATGACAGAGCTAAGGTGAGTGGGAGGACAGATGATTGGGAAGTTTTTAAGGAACAACAGAACTTAACTAAAAAGACAATACGGGGAGAAAAAAATGAGTTACGAACGCAAGCTAGCCAGGAATATAAAGGAAGATAGCAAAAGCTTTTTTAGGTATGTGAAGAGAAAGAAGATAGTTAAGAACAATGTTGGGCCCCTGAAGAATGAATTGGGTGAAATTGTTAAGGGAAACAGAGAAATGGCAGAAGAATTTAATGAGTACTTTAGATCTGTTTTCACTAAGGAAGACACAAGCAATCTCCCAGATGTATGGATGGGCCAAGGACATAGGGTAACAGAGGAAATGAAACAGACTGACATTCGGAAGGAAATGGTGATGAGAAGACTGATGGGACTGAAGGCTGACAAATCCCCTGGTCCAGATGGTCTGCACCCTAGGGTACTAAAGGAGGTGGCCCTGGAAATTGCTGATGCATTGTTAATCATTTTCCAATGTTCCTTAGATTCAGGATCAGTTCCTGAGGATTGGAGAATGGCTAATGTTATCCCACTTTTTAAGAAAGGAGGGAGGGAGAAAACAGAGAACTATCGACCTGTCAGCCTGACATCGGTGGTGGGAAAGATGCTATAGTCCATTATTAAGGATGAAATAGTGGCATATCTAGATAGCAGTGATAGGATTGGGCCGAGCCAGCATGGACGTACCAAGGGTAAATCATGCTTGACTAATCTGTTGGAGTTTTTCGAGGATGTAACCAGGAAGTTAGACGGGGGAGATCCAGTGGATGTAGTGTACCTCGATTTTCAGAAGGCATTTGATAAGGTCCCACATAGAAGATTGGTGGGTAAAATCAAAGCTCAGGGCATCGGGGGGAAGGCATTGACATGGATAGAAAACTGGTTGGCAGATAGAAAGCAAAGGGTAGCGGTGAATGGGTGTTTCTCGGAATGGCAGGTAGTGACTAGTGGGGTGCCATAGGGCTCGGTATTGGGACCACAGCTGTTTACCATTTACGTTAACAATTTGGATGAAGGCATAGAAAATAACCAGCAAATTTGCTGATGATACTAAGCTGGGTGGCAGTGTGACATGTGATGAGGATGTTAGGAGAATTCAGGGTGACTTGGATAGGCTGGGTGAGTGGGCAGATACTTGGCAGATGGCGTTTAATGTGATTAAGTGTGAGGTTATCCACTTTGGGAGTAAGAACAGGAAGGCAAATTATTATCTGAACGGTATAGAGTTGGGTAAGGGAGTAATACAAAGAGATCTCGGAGTCCTTGTTCATCAGTCACTGAAGGTGAATGAGCAAGTGCAGCAGGCAGTGAAGAAGGCTAATGGAATGTTGGCCTTTATTACAAAGGGAATTGAGTACAAGAGCAAGGAAATCCTCTTGCATTTGTACAGAGCCCTGGTGAGACTACACCTGGAGTATTGTGTACAGTTTTGGTCTCCAGGGTTAAGGAAGGACATCCTGGTTGTAGAGGAAGTGCAGCGTAGATTCACGAGGTTAATTCCTGGGATGTCTGGACTGTCTTATGCAGAGAGGTTAGAGAGACTGGGCTTGTACACACTGGAATTAAGGAGATTGAGAGGGGATCTGATTGAAACATATAAGGTTATTAAGGGATTGGACAAGATAGATAAAGGAAATATGTTCCAGATGCTGGGAGAGTCCAGTACCAGAGGGCATGGTTTGAGAATAAGGGGTAGGTCATTTAGGACAGAGTTAAGGAAAAACTTCTTCTCCCAGAGAGTTGTGGGGGTCTGGAATGCACTGCCTCAGAAGGTAGTGGAGGCCAATTCTCTGGATGCTTTCAAGAAGGAGCTAGATAGGTATATTATGGATAGGGGAATCAAGGGATATGGGGACAAAGCAGGAAGCGGGTATTGATAGGAATTGATCAGCCATGATCTCAAAATGGCGATGCAGGCTCGAAGGGCCGAATGGTCTACTTCTGCACCTGTTGTCTATTGTCTATTGTCTAATATACGTGGCTGCTTCACAGTCCCTGAGTCACTTTTGCCCTGAACTTATCAATATACTGTACCAAAGAATAATTAAGGGAGGCCTGGTAGCATAGTGGTCAGCACAACACTTTACAGTCCCAGCAACCTGGGTTCAATTCCCGCCGCTGCCTGTAAGGAGCTTGTACGTTCTCCCCGTGATCCTGTGCATGTCCTCTGGGTGCTCTGGTTTCCCCCAATGGTCCAAAGACGTACCGGTTGGTAGATTAATTTGTCGTTGTAAATTGTCCCATGATTAGACTAGAGTTAAATCGAGGTGTGGATCTAAGGGCTGGATGGGCCTATTCCGCACTGTATCTCAATAAATAAATAAAACAGTTATGTGCAGAGTCCCTTCCACCAGACTCTGACAAAAGGGATGTTGCAGTTTGAGAGACCTTGCACAAATTGGCTGCAATGTTCTTTATGTCGCAACATATCGGATCTTTTTGTATTTTGGCTATTGCACAGTAATGCAAGGCATGGCATAAATGTGCCTATTGCCTATAGCCACTTTTACTGCAGCCCCCAATAATCTGTAACCTGCCAGGATCAATAACTCCATTTGGAGCCAGCATGACCCTAGTGTATTTGATAGGCTACAGGAGATTGGTAATGATTACAGCTTATTCAGTCTGAGGACCTTGGAAGAGTGAGTGAGCTGTGGATTAAATCTGTATACTGTGGCATTGTCTGAATCCTGGCGAGGTGTTCTCATACGCCATGGCAGTGCAGCAGTTAGAGCAATGCTCTATTCCAGACCATTCCAGAGTTTGGAGTTCAATTCCAACACAGTCTGTAAGGAGTTTGTATGTTCTCCCCACTCCGTGTGTGGGTTCTTCAGTTTCCTCCCACAGTCCAAAGACGTACTGGATAGTAGGTTAATTGGTCATTGTAAATTTTCCTGTGACTAGGCTGGGGTTAAATAGGTGGGTTGCTGGGTAGCATGGCTTATTAGACTGTAAGGGCCTATTCCACGCTGGCACTTCAGGCAGCAATGAGGGTCCTCCATTGCTGTCTGTCGTTACCGTCACACACAGATATAGGATTTGTCATTGCTGTTTCTGTAACAAATTTTTTTGACCAGTCAGGGTTGTTAGCCCTGGGATGAACCCTTGAACCTTGAAGAATGGTGGACCACCCTTAGTCTGGCCTCTGCCCTTTGACCTGTTTGGCATGGATGACCCTACCAACAGCCAAAGCAAAAGGCCCTGACTCCAGCCAACATAGTTCTCTGGGTCATTGAGGCATGCAAGCCCCCAAACCCCATGACAAGGCTGTGATCCACTTGGAGGTGTCCCACACTGTATCTCTAAATAAACAATGAAATAACAGAAATTTTAAATTTCATATTTTTTATAAGATAGAAAGTGGACATTTGGTCCACTGAATCTATGCTAGCTGTCAATCCAATCTCATTTCAATGTAACCTGTGCTCATATACCTTCTCATCAGCTCCGACCTGACTCTTCCATTACCCACCTGCACCTGAGGCGATTGACAGTGACCAGTTAACCTAACTAGTAGCATGCCTTTGAGATATGGGACAAAACTGGGAGAAACATACCCAGTTTCAGGGATTCACACAACATCCACGTAGGCAGAGCTGGAGGTCAGGGTTGAACAAGCATCACTAAGCTGTGGGCCACTGTGGCAACCTCATGGTAGAGAGCGTGGTTGCATGTGAGAGCTTAATGTGGGGAAAGCTGCAATCCTGGGAACTTCGCTTTGTTTAGGTTTGGAAAATGTATCTATCCTTGGCTTTTTCAATACTTGTTAACAAATTTCATGACACATGCCAGTGATAATAAACCTGATTCTGATTCTGATTAACCAGCTGATCACTCCCACTCATGGTGAAAGTCACACACAGTAAGCCTTCTACCACATACCTTGTGCTGCCAAGCAGAAATGTCCAATTGTCAACCAGAGTTTAGAGCAGGGGTTCCCGACCTTTTTTTTAATGCCATGGATCTCTACCATTAATTGAGGGGTTTGTGGATCCTAGGTTGGGAACCTCTGGTTTAGAGGCAGCAGTTCTCGGCCTCTTATGCACAGACTTGCTTTTCACCTCTGCTTTTGGTTGCCAGTTCTTTCAGTCCTTCTCAGTTAGTTTCAAATGTTGTAAGCTACCTTGGCAATGTTAATACTTAATGAGGAGCTGCAAAATGTCACCCTCAGTGGGAATCCATTCTTTTTGAAATGTTTGTACCCTACTAGTTTTGAGCAAAAGCATTGAAAGGCAATATCCTCCAGATTTAAAATTACCCATGTTAAATTATTGTTATGAAGCTTCATGCCACAAGTGCAAGTTCATAAAATAATCCCACACGATCTTCTCAATGCACTTTACTGAACACTTTCCTGTCTGATAAATGTATCTGATCCCTTGACAATAACCCAGTCAAGAACAAGGACATTCTCTCTGATCAATTAAACAATATTTATGCCTCAATAGACACTTCAGAAACAGTTCAATTGTCCATTATCACATTATTGCTTGTTTGAGATCTCATGTGTAAATTGGCCAGCTGCTTTTATCTTTTCATTTTTCTGTCAAGGCCAGAATTCATTGCCAAACTCTCAAATCACTTGAGAAAGTGTGGTGAGTGATTTGCTTGAATCACTGCAATCTTTCTGGGAAAAACAATTCTACAATGACATCCCAAATCAGGATGATGTCTGGCTTGAAAGGAAATATACAGATGGTATCCCCCTGTACCTGAAACCCTTGTCTTTCTTGGTAATAGAAGACAAAGCTTCAGAAGATGTTTTCAGAGTGGCTAGGCAAGTAACTGCAGTGTATTTTTCACATAATAGACATTTGCAGCCACTGTAAATGCATGTTTTGAAGCAGTGAATGTGATGCTTTGTCCTGGATGGTGTTGAGCTTCATGAGCTTCTCATCAAGTGGGGATTATTCCAAATCATTCCAAACTTGTGCCAGTTAAATAGTGGAGAGGTCAGCCACTGTCTATAGGATACCCTCTGACCTGCATTTTGTATCCATCCATGCATTGCTGGTCCTTTTGAGTTTTTGGTCAATGGTCATCTCTAGGATGCTGACTGTTCTATAAAATCCTGGTTAGACTGCAGTTGTATGAAACCCTATTTAAACTATTCTGGGAATATTGTGTTCAGTTTTGGTTGTCTCATTACAGGAGGGCTGTGGAAGCTTTAGAGGTGAGGGTGCAGAGGAGATCTTCCAGGATGCTGCCTGAATTGGAGAGCATGTCTTATGAGGATAGGGTGAGCAAGCTAGGGTTTTTTCTTTGGAGCAAAGGAGTATGAGGGGTAACTTGACAGACATGTACAAGATGATAAGAAGCAGCTATCAACTAGAGAGCCAGAGACTTTTTCACGGAGTGGAAATGGCTAATATGGGGGGTTGTAATTTTAAATTGATTGAAGAAAAGTAGAGCGGAGATGTCAAAGGTAAGTATTTTACAGAGTGTGGTAACTGTGTGGAACACAGTCAGGGTGGTGGTAGAGCCAGATACATTAGGGATATTTAAGAGATTCTTAGATAAGCACATGGATGATAGAAAAATGGAGGGCTATGTGGGAGGAAATGGTTAGATTGATCTTAGAGTAGGTTAAAAGATTGCACAACATCGTGGACTGTGCTGTAATGTGCTTTGCTCTATGATGGTGGGGAGGCTTATATAACTGATAATGCAACTTGGACGCAAGGCTAGAGTTTCCGTTGCTGGACGTGGTGAGAGACTGCACTTTTGTAGCTCAAATGTTACTTGCCATGAATGAGCTTTGACAAGCCTGTTTCTTGTCAAGATTTTGGTGCCTGCAGGATTGGTTGCTTCATTTGCTGAAGGGATTATATATCTACTGTGAGCTGAGATGTAGTAAATAACAAAAGGTGATCTGTTTCCATGTATAATCATATAACAATGACAGCATGGAAACAGGCCATCTTGGTCCTTCTAGTCCGTGCCACTGACCCGCACTCAGCCCATAACCCTCCATTCCTTTCCTGTCCGTATACATATCTAATTTTGCTTTAAATGACAATACCGAACCTGCCTCTACCACTTCTACTGGAAGCTCGTTCCACACAGCTATCACTCTCTGAGTTAAGAAATTCCCCCTCATGTTACTCTTAAACTTTTGCCCCCTAACTCTCAACTCATGTCCTCTTGTTTGAATCTCCCCTACTCTCAATGGAAAAAGCCTATCCACATCAACTCTATCTATCCCCCTCATAATTTTAAATACCTCTATCAAGTCTCCCCTCAACCTTCTACGCTCCAAAGAATAAAGACCTAACTTGTTCAATCTTTCCCTGTAACTTAGGTGCTGAAACCCAGGTAACATTCTAGTAAATCTTCTCTGTACTCTCTCTATTTTGTTGACATCTTTCCTATAATTCGGTGACCAGAACTTTACACAATACTCCAAATTCGGCCTTACCAATACCTTGTACAATTTTAACATTACATCCCAACTCCTATACTCAATGCTCTGATTTATAAAGGCCAACACACCAAAAGCTTTCTTTACCACCCTATGTAGAGAAAGTTGGCACACACATATGGGTGTCAAGAGTAGTGGGCAGGGAGTAATTACAGAGAGAAGATTCTGAAGAATAGTTCCATCTAAGGAGTGTCATTTAATGTTTTGCTCCAATTTTCTACCAGATGGTTTTGTAGGTCAGTTACCCATGAGGTGGGAAAACCCGAGGCAGATAATGTAGCAGAGGAACATGTCGGTCATGTGTTGGGGAGGTGGAAAGAAGGCCAACTGGGAGAGCTGGTCGTCTAGGGTGAGTTCATGGTCAAACAGTATGTGGTGTGGTCAGTCACAATTTAGACTATAAGACCATAAGACCATAAATATTTGATTAGAAAGGGGCAGGGAGAGATTGATAGAAAGTGGTCATAGGACAGATAACACATGACAAAGCTTGCAAGATTTTCCCTGCTCCTAGCCAACAACCAGTCTTACAAGGCTAGTTACCGTATCAGTTCAATTCTTACCATCTCTTCCTACGTGCCAAATTTTCTGAGACCCAGGAATCTAGCTGCCATTAGAAAGCCTATGAAGATGAAGGTATGCAAGCTCCTTGGAAACATACAGTGATTGATGCTGATCTTAGGAGCAAATTAGATGCCTAGACCACCTCCAGCTCTCATAATTAAATCAGCAGTGGGAGAGGCTGTGATGGAACCAAGTCAGTTCAGAAATATTTCAAAATTTTGACTTCCCACCTGAGCAGATCTGCTTATTTCTGGGTGTAAATTTAAGCCTTTAAATTTAAGCCCCAAACATTAATTTTCTTTCACTACCGTTGGTAGGGTTCTCACGGCGTACTGGCAGAATATTAATGACACCTGTGCCCTTTGCTTTAATGAGCCAAGCGGATAGTGCAAGGTTTAAGCTGACCAGCAGACACCCCTCACAAATCCCAGTTACTGAGGTGAGCCTGAATGAAGACACAAGAGACTGCAGATGCTGGGATGTGGAGAAACAAACAGGCGTTCGAGCAACATCTGTGGGGAAAATGGACAGTCAATATTTTGGATCAAGACACTTCAGCTGGGTGCAAGGACAGTGAGAAGTAGCTGGGAGTAACAGGTAGAAGCAACAAGGGGCTGAATCTGATAGAAGGGGAACAAAAATGTAGAATTCTCTGATTTCTAGTAAACTGCTCCCCCTCTGTCCTTTTTCTTCCTCCCAATCTTCCTGGTTCTTCCAATAATCACCTCAAGCCCCATCGCTCTGTTTCCTTCGCCTCCTTCACTGTCTCCACCTGCCTACCGTGCACACACTCCTCCATTTGCTCCCCCCACTCCTGTGCTTCCATCTGCCCTCCCCACCTCCCTTATTTATGTCCATGTACCACCTATTATCTTCAGCCCTTTCTCACCTCCACCTATCACCTCCCAGCTTCTGCTCCTATTTCCACTCTTTCCTCCTCAAAGTTCGAAATAAATTTGTTATTAAAGTACATATATGTCGACATATACTAGTTTGAGATTGATTTTCATGCAGGCATTTACAGGAAAATTAAGAAAAACTATACAATTTATGAAAAACTATACAGAACAAAGGCTGACGAAGATCCAATGTGTAAAAGAGAGCAAATCATGCTGAAATAAATAAATAATACTGAGAACATGAGTTGTAGAGTCCTTGAAAATGAGTTTATAGGTTGCGGAGTCAGTTCAGCTTTGAGGTGAATGAAGTTATCCATGCCAGCTCAGGAGTTTTATCTTTGTAGGGTAATAACTGTTCCTAAACCTGCTAGTGTGAGACGTAAGTCACTTGTACCTCTTGCCCAAAGGCAGTAGAAAAAGAGAGCATGTCCTGGATGCCGGGGGTCATTGATGATGGATGTTGCTTTCGCGTGGCTGCACTGCTTTTAAATGTATTCAGTGGTGTGTGGAGAGCTCTGCCTGTGATGGACCGGGATGTGATAGGTATCAGCCTACTCCCGCTCCTCACTTGGATCCACGTATTTCTTTCTCACTTGAGCGGCACTCCTCCTTCCGCCTTTTTATACCATCTGCTGCTCCTCTATCTTTGAGTCTGGATGAAGAGTTTCGACCTGAAACATTAGCTGTCCATTTCCTTCTGTAGGTGCTGCCTGACTTCCTCCAGTACCCTGTGTGTTATATTGTGATGAGCCTGCTCCTTCCTGCTGTTTCCATCCTGCGCTGACTTCATGAGTGTTTCGGATATTAGTGGAGTTCCTGCATTGATATTATGATGGGATTTCCTGTGGTAAAAACCAAGTGAACTTCTATAATTGGCTTGTTCAAATGTTTCTCCTTATTCATAGATTAGAACACATATTACATTCCATAACACAGGAGTTCTTTCAATATTTTGTGTGATGACCATATTATTGGTCCAAGCATTCTAAATTGCCAAAGGTGACAGCACATTGGGAAAAGTAGGACTGGGCTGGTCATAGCCATGGCCAGCAGTCCATTTGTCTTTGTTCCTCTGTGTGCTATGGGAACTGTGAGTGTTGATTCACTAATAAAGTGATATTTTTGCATATTTTGAAGGACTATAATATTCATTCACTCAGAAATTAGCACCTTCCAGTATAATTTATATAAAAGCATTGTGGCAAGATAGCAATTTCCCTTTAATTTAGTGAATTATGGTGCGGCATTGCACTATTAGAGACTTTGTCCCCTTGTGTGGATATGAAAGACCCAAGGCACTATTCAAGCAAGAACCCATTGTCTTGGTTAATATTTATCCTTTAAACAAATCTTAAGTTATAATATGGTGGCCAAATTCATTGTTATTTGTGGATGATGTTTGTGAACAAATTGACATTTCCTAAATACAGGTGTCCATACTTCATTGCCAGGGAATGTCTTGCTGTTGAGTCTTTGATTCTTGTCATTCACTGGACAACTATTTGTAGTCCAAGAAATGTAGGAAGAATGGACAACAAAGCATCACAGACTGGAAGCCTATATTGGGAATAAGAGCCAAATTCATTATCCCATTTTTATTGTCTCAAGGAGTCATCCATGTGTCACAATCATACAACCACTGAGCTAGACAGTCCCTCACAGCTCCAGTGAACCACATTCAATCCTGAGAACCCTAAGGTGGCTGGGGTTCTGCTGGAGTCCGTGATCTATAACTCAAACTACGGTTCTTCGCAAGTGGTGGGTCTTCAGTCTGCTTTGTTATCTCCTGGAAAGGCCTAGAAGACACACGCTTTCAGGGAGCGGCCCTGCAGATGACCTGGTTCCTCGCTGATTTCATTACTGAAGAATCATGGGAGACTGAAACATTGGGACAGCAGGCAATATGTGCTGCTGTCGGAAGATGGCCCCTGTACTCCAGCATTCCCTATCTCTCTTTCCTTTGATGTTGAGTGAGAGCCTGTCGGTCCTCAGGTGGGGAGCTCGGAGAAGCGATGCAGAAGATTGTAACATCGGAACAGCGAGTTGCTGGTCTCTACCCTCGTTGTTGTAGGAGCGAACTCTCTCTCTCTCCCTTGCCGGTGAGAGAGAGCCTGTATGAGATACAAAAGTGTGGGATTATGGACTGTAGTTTTTGAGAGACGCTAGATCAAGATCAAGGTCTCTTTGGAGGGCTTTTGCTATTGCTTCGGGGGTGGAGTGGGATTGGTGCTTCTGCTGCTGCAAGTGGGGTGGGGGGGTGGGTTCCTCTCTGTGGGAGAGGGAGGAAGGCTTTGGAGTTTTGATGTTTCTATCATTCATTCTTTTCAGTTTCTTGCTTCGTGGATGTCTTTGAAGAGCAAGGACCACAGGTTGTATACTGTATACATTCTCTGATATTAAATTGAACCATTTAAACCATGTGTGAGGTTTGCACATTCTCCCCGTGGCCATCTGGGTGCTTCAGCCTCCATCCATGTCTCAAAGCTCATCAGGCTGGTCGGTCACTGG
Organism: Hemitrygon akajei; assembly: GCF_048418815.1. Classification (NCBI taxonomy): domain Eukaryota; kingdom Metazoa; phylum Chordata; class Chondrichthyes; order Myliobatiformes; family Dasyatidae; genus Hemitrygon; species Hemitrygon akajei. Next base: position 20,052,420 of record NC_133143.1, on the reverse strand, counting down.
GCCACGGTCAGTTGTCCTTCTCAGCACGTATTGTAGCTGAGTGGTGGAATCTGGGGGGAGTTGATGGGAATGTGCAGAGAGTAAAATGGGATTAGTGCAGGATTAGTGTAAGTTGTGTTTACCGGTGAGGGAGATATCAGTTAATTGATGGACTGGTCTCTATGCTGTTCAGAATCAGGTTTACTATCACTGACATATGTCATGAAATTTGTTGTTTTGCTGCAGCAATACAGTACAATACAGGTGTGTCCCCCTTTACAAAGGTAGAGCGTTCCTATGAAACCTTTCTTGAGCCGAAATGGTGTAAAGCGAAGAACCATTAATTTATATGGGAAAATTTTTCGTAAAAGTGAAAATCCTCTTTGTAATACGAAAACAGGTTACTAACGTAGGTCTTTTGTAAAAGTGAAGTGGTGTAAAGCAAACATTCATAAAGCGGGGGACACCTGTACATACAAATACTATAAATTACAGTAAGAAATATAGATATAAAATTAAATTAGATAACTACTGCAAAGAGAGAAAAAAATAGTGAGATAGTGTTCATGGATTGGTTTATTGTTCATTGAGAAATCTGATGGTGGAGTGAAAGAAACAATTCCTAAACATTAAGTGTATGTCTTCAGGCTCCTGTACCTCCTCTCTGATGGTAGTAATAAAAAGAGTGCATGCCTTGAGTAGTGGGGGTCCTTAATGGTGGATCACACCTTTTTGAGGCATCGTCTTTTGAAGGTGTCCTCGAATACAGGGAGGCTAGTGCCCATGATGGAGCTGGCTGAGCTTGCAACCTTCTGCGCCTTTTCCAATCCTGTGCAGTGGCTCCCTCCATACCAAATGGTGAAGCGATCCTCAAACTCCTAATGAAATATAGTTGCTGACGTGCTGTCTTCGTATTTGCATCAATATGTTGGGCCCAGGACAGACCTTCAGCGATGTTGGTACCCAGGAATTTAAAACTGCTCCTCCTTTCCACAGCTGACCCTCACGATGAGGAGTGCTGTGTGTTCTCTCAACTTCCTCTTCCTGAAGTCCACAATCAGTTCTTTGGTCTTACTGGCATTGAGTTCAATGTTGTTGTTGTGACACCACTCAACCAGCAGATCTACCTTATCCCTGTACACCTTTTTTTACCATCTGAGGTTCTGCCTTCAACAGTTGTGCCATCGGTAGATTTATAGATGGCACTTGAGCTGTGCCCAGCCACACAGTCATAGTGCAGAGACAGTAGTGATGAGCTAAGCATACATCCTTGAGGTGTGCCAGTGTTGATCTTCAGTGAGGGGGGAGATGTTATTTCTGATCCGCACTCACTGTTGTCTCCCAATGAGGAAGTTAAGGATCTAGTTGCAGAGGGAGGTACAGATTTTGAAGCTTGTTGATTAGTGCTGAGGGGATGATGGTGCTGCATGCTGAGCTGAATCAATAAACAGTAGCCTGATGTAGATATGGGTCCATAGCTGAGTGGGGAGCCAGTGGGATTGCAGCCACTGGAGACCTTATTGTGGAGGTAGGCAAATCGCAGCAGGTCCAAGTCCTTGCTTAGGTAGGAGTTAATTCTAGCCATGATCAGCCTCTCAAAGCAGTTCATCACAGTAGATGTGAGTGCCACTGGGTGATAGTTGTTGAAGCAGCTCACCCTCATCTACTTGGGCACTAGTATGGTTGACGCCCTTTCGAAGCAGGTGAAAACTTCTGACTGCAACAGTGAGAGATTAAGGATGCCTTTGATCACACCCGCCAACTGGTTGGCACAGGTTTTCATTGCCCTCCCAGCTGCAATGAGAGATGTTTTGATGTCAGCCTCTGAGACAGTTTGACTGTTTGACTCTGTGGCTGAGGGATTTTGCTGTGGACGCCCAGAGGAAGGTATTTGCTGTAAGTTATGAGTTTCCAAATGAGCAACCTTATCTTAGATCTACTAACATCACTGAAATGAAAGAAAGGTGCAACACCGGCTGCCAACTTGCTGTCACTCATTCTCCACTGTAGCAGAAAATACGGTTTTTAACTCTCAAAGGAGCTGAAGATACATAGTGATCTCCAGTTTTAGTGAGGTATGTGGGTTAGTAACTACCTGCTGAGAACAAAAATGTCTTGTTTTCATTTTCACTGTCTTCAAGTTATAAAACGATTCAGAGCAGAAGTCCCGGTTATCTTTGATCTGCTGAAATTGTGAGGAGGAAGTGACGATGAATGGATAATTTTAGCACTATAAATAACTCAAGTGCCTCAGCTAGCAGGGCAGCTGCAGACCATTGCTCGAGCCTCAAATGCAGAGGGGATCGTGAAGACATACAGTAGATGAAATTCAGGTAACGCCGTGCAAACTTCTTGTGGCCATCTGGTCAGTGATAGATCTCAGTTTGACCACTTATTATTTATTTTTGAGGTAGCATTAAGTATTGAAGATAACCTAGAGGGAAAGAGTAATTTTGTCTTCTAAGCTGTCTTGCATCAACTGTTGTTTTCCAATATGAAAGTGAACCCTCAGTGATCTGCATTTTAACCCTTTGAGATTGTGAGTAGCTGGGCAACCAAGATGTAAACAGTACGACAGGGGCTTTTGGTGCTCTTGGTGATCAGATGATTCCTCTGATGACTGATCCTTCCTTACTCCCGACTTTATTTGAGAAAGAGTTAGATGGGCTAGGAAAATTTTGAAAAGGAGCATTGTGCTGGAGTATAATTCATTGAAGTGCAGACCATATTCTCTTTGGAATAACAATTAACAGTGTTATACTCTTCATAACATGAAACATTGATGTGTTTATTGCAACGTGGCTAGGCAGTAAGCATTTACTGATCCTCATACTGTAATTTCAAATCAATTTAGAATTTTTGAGCCATCAACTATACTATACCGTAGTTGCTCTAGTATATGTTCAGATTGCAGAGAAGTAGTTATGCACATGGGTTTGTGTGATTGTGCTTGTGTGCACAGTTGAAAATGTATGCATGTTTATATGAGTGTGTGTGGTGTGTGTGTGTGAGCGGTGTGTGTGTGTGCATATGCGTGTGTATCTGTATGAGTGTGCATGCGTGTGTTTGTTTGTAACTGTGTATGTGTGTGTGTGTATGTTTACTGTCTTTCAGCAATGACAACGTGATATATTTTTCCTCTTGGTGGGGTCTACCCTTGCATTCCTTGTGGTAATGATGGTCCCACAGTGGTGGCTGATAGGGATTTCAGGATATGTATGTACTGACTCTATGCATCTATGCTTCCTTTAAGATTACCTCCCAATAATGCTCTTCTGCCATCTCTGTTCCTTATTACGTGCAAGTGCTATTATGGGACGTTCCTTGAAGAGATAATGGTTTACCTGTTTCTAGCTGTAATGGGTGTGTGATAGGTGGCATCTCTAAACGTAAAGGAAATGTGAATGGTCTCAGGTATTTCTCCAGTTCCATTAAACTTCCTCCTTAATAGACACAGAAGGGTGAAAGAGGTAACCCAGAGAATGGAGGGGCTGAATGGCCTATTCTGGCTTCAGTATTCTGCAATTCATGTTCTGGCTCCTCTTTGCTCCGTTCTGCGTGTTACCTTTTTCGCTCTGAATCCCCGGTGTCCTGGTTATCACCGGCACCTCCCAGCAATGCTATCCCACTGGACTTAACTGCAGAGTGACGTCAGGAATTCCCAGAAATATTGCTACCCGCAGCTTACAGCAGTCCCATTCCCCGAATGAATGGAATGTGTTACAGCAATAACCAGCACTCACATATCATCTTAATGAACAAGTTACAATTACGCTGCACAATTATGTTTAGGACCAGAAATTCTAAAGCCTGGATTAATATTCCAGAAATGTGGGTTCAAATCTAATTATAATAGTTTGTGAGTTCAGTTGAAAGTAATTGTACTGTAAGGCAACACACACAAAATGTTGGAGGAACTCAGCAGGTCAGGCAGCATCTATGGAAAAGAGAACAGAGCTGACGTTTTGTGCCGAGACCCTTCATCAGTATGCTCCAGGCCAGGTAGTACTACTGATGGTAAGTGTGAAGCTATTTGAGAGTCATGAAAATATAAATCATGAAGGCTTTTTAGTGAAGAGAAGCTGATAGCCTCACCTGGTGTGGAGATGTACATCAACAGGAATTGCCACTTTAAGCAAAACAAATATAAAAATCAGATAAAGCAGCAAACTTCCACACTCCTCTTTGCTAACACTACAGGCTGGGAGAATTCTCCACGTCACTGTCCAAATCAGTTGCTGCTCATGCAGCCATATTCCTCACCCAATGCTCCGGATTGCAGCTACCCGATATTTCCACAAGCCCTGAAGTGGTTTCCAAAGATAACTCACTGTTGTCATGACAGCAGTGCCCACATTTCACATATAAATGCAATAAAAATGCATCACAAGACACTTTGGTATCAAATAAAATTTGAGACTAACACCAAGACACTTGTGTGTCTTGACATTTGTAGAGTAAAAATGTGACTTCCTGCTTGAGTGCCTCAGGATTGATTGTTTCTGGGTTTGGCTGTGTGATGCAGACTCATTACCTGCAGAAGTAGGGATGGAACTGAACAGTGTGCAGCCTTCTCCAAGTACAGTCTGTGACAGGCGATGGAGGGGAAGTTCAATGATTAAGCAGCTGAAGGTGGTGTTCAGTATGAAGAGCCACTGGCAAGTATGTTCCAGATCAGGTCCTGAGACTTCATGACAAATTCTTAGGTGACCTCTCCACTCACACCGGTGAGGACAGGGGAACCTCTCCGCTCCCACCGGTGAGGACAGGGGAATCTCTCCACTCCCTCCGGTGAGGACAGTGGAACCTCTCCGCTCCCACCGGTGAAGTGTGTGGCACTATCAGGATAGAGTAACCTAAGAATTTGTCATGAAGTCTCAGGACCTGATCTGGAACATACTTGCCAGTGGCTCTTCATACTGAACACCACCTTCAGCTGCTTAATCATTGAACTTCCCCTCCATCGCCTGTCACAGACTGTACTTGGAGAAGGCTGCACACTGTTCAGTTCCATCCCTATTTCTGCAGGTAATGAGTCTGCATCACTCAGCCAAACCCAGAAACAATCAATCTTGAGGCACTCAAGCAGGAAGTCACATTTTTACTCTACAAATGCCAAGCAGTGACTAACTATAATGAATAAAGGGCTGATGTAGAATAGTGGTGATGTTACTGGGCCAGAAGGTCTGCAGTTGCAATTAATATTCCAGAAATGTGAGTTCAAATCGAATTATAGCAGTTTGAATGATTAAATTTAAATAATTGTTATGCAACACTAATAATGATAACTGTAAATCAATCAACTCAGTCGATGCATTGTTCCAGAGCATCTAGTGGCATTTCCCTGTATCAGATTCTCCACCATCAATTTCAAAGAGTCCACTGTTTATTTAGCAAGATGAGCCTCATACAGTATGTCCTCTTGACATGCTTGGCAGCTCCAACACTCACCACTTTAAGTTTTCAATACTCTAGACCTTATACATCCAACTTCTACAACCTGAAAGGCAAAGGGTGACATATTAAAGGAACACCACTATCAAATTGGGGGACACTCTACATACCTGAATTTTGAATAGTTTGCAAAAATTGTCAGGACTGTAGTGATTTTGTAGGAAACTCCTGGTTACCTGAAGGCAGCCTTATGCATGTGACTTTTGAAATGAGTAGCTTGAAAGCTCTAGGGGTCAGCCCATTGGAAACATCCCTTGATTTGCTCAATCTATCAAATCACACATTGACCTGAACTTGGAAATACATTGGTGTTCTTTCATTGTTTACTGAGCAAGGTCTGCGAATTCTCTACCCAATATTGCCACAAGCACTGAAGTGGTTTACAAAGGCAACTCACTGTTATGACAGCAGTGCCCACATTTCACACACAAATGAAATAAAAATGCATCACAAGGCACTTCACTATCAGGCAAAATTTGAGACTAACACAAAGAGCATTGCTGGAATAGAAAGCAGATGGCTTCAAAGAGGAGGAGAGGCAGCCAAAATGTTTTAAGGGGTAACATTCTTGAGTATGAGGCCCCCACACTGCAGAGCCAGAGGAGGTCTTCAATGTGGCTGAGGGAGGAGGAGCTGGTTCACCATACATACCAGCACACATCCATGATCACTGTGGTCCTTATCTTTCAGCACTGCAGGGCTCTGGTATGCTTTTCTTCTGCATGTCAGACTTTGACATTGATTCCTTAATTTATGAAATGTAGGTGAGGTAGAGGTCATTAATATATATATAAAAGACCTTTAATAAATTTTACCCAAACCTTTAATCTCACATTCAACTTTGACAAATGAATAAATGTATAGTTGTTAATTGAATTCAAATGACAGTGATTATTTTATCAGATTCATAAAAATTGACTAAAAAATTTATGAAAGAAGTTTTATGCATCAAACGTTTGTCTCACAAGTGTTTTGGCTTCCTTTAATATTAATGACGCAAATGATCACTGTTCTGAAGACCATATGATGTTGGCAAAGCAGATCTGTCTGTTGTCATTCTGAATCTGCATTCACTTTCTCTTCCACTTTGTATTCCAAATCCAAGATTCGCAAATGGTGGAAAATGAAATAAAAATGGAAAGAATTGGAAATACCCAGTAGGTCAGGCAGCAGCTGTGGAAATGTCTTTGACCTGAAAGAGGAGGAGAGAACTCCATAATGTTTTACGGGATAACATTCTTGAGTATGAGGCCCAGGCGCTCACAACGTTTCAGGGCCAGAGGCGGCTTTCAACGTGGCAGAGGGAGCATGAGCTGGTTCACCATATTTCTTGTTTGTTTTCCAATCATTGAGTTGCTCCCTTTCCTTAACAAGTTCCTCAAGATGTACAGAGTCAGATTTACAAATACTTGTGATCCAACTGGTGAGCCGCTCTTTATAAACTTTACCCTCCATTACATCTGCCATCATCTCTTGCTAATCTATTCATGCCTCTGTGGATGACTGTATTTCCCCTACTTTACTGAAATTGAAAATATTCTGTTCAACACACATTTCCTCCTTTCTACATCTTCATTGTGTAGGAGTAAAGGTTTCACACAATAAATTAGAAATGGTTTTCTAAATCTTGACACTCCATAGCTTCCTGTTTGTAAAACTGAGGAGGGAACTTCAAAGGCAGCCCCATCCACCACCACCTGCTTTCCCCCTGCCACTGCTCCCTCCCCTCTCTCCCTTTCTTGCACAGGACTGACAGGATTCCTTTAGGATAATGGTAAGGCTTAATTGGTAGAAATGGGAAACCTGGGACCCTCCCATATCTACTTCCACAGAGTCATAAAATTGTACAGCACAGAAACAGGCCCTTCAGCCCAGTATCTCCATGCCAAACTTTTTGCCCATTTACAATAACCCACTTGTCAGTAATCTTCTGTCCCTTTCTCTATTTAAACATTTACCCAGATGCCTCTTAAGGGTAGAATGTGTCTGATTCCACCACCTCCTCTGGTAGCATATTCCAAATATCTACCACTTCCTGAGTAACATACTTTCACCTTTAAAACTCCTTCCTCTCACCTTAAACATATGCTTATTTATTCTTGATACCTGTAACATGCACAAATATATCTTTGCCTCAAATAATTTAATCCACCCGCCATTGGATCACCCTTCGGCCTCTGTCACTCCAGGGAAAACAAGCCTAGTCTAGTCATCACTCCCAATAACTGACTGCAGCAGGTTTAGGGTTAAAGCGAGGTATCAGCAATTACAATACTGAAATAGACTTTGCTTTAGATTCTGTCATTGAACCTTGGCACAATATTGCAGGGACGATGAAGTGGAATTTTCTGGAACTGTTTCACGGTCGGGGTATTGAGAATGATAGAAGCTCTCAGATCCACAGCTGTTTCTTTTTCTCAGTTCCTGTGGAAACAGCACTAATTGGAAAATCACGAACAAGAGAAAATCTGCAGATGTTAGAAATCCAAGCAACTCACACAAAATGCTGGAGGAACTCAGCAGGCCAGACAGCATCCATGGAGAAAAAGTACTGTCAACGTTTCGGGCATTTTGTGTGTGCTAATTGGAAAATATTTATTTGTTTAATGGACCATACAGACTTTTGGTTGGATTTCAGAGGATAATGTCAGCCAGTATGACCCCCAGAGCAGCAAGAGGACATTGCAGCAGGGTCAACAAAAAAGGGGACAACTGAGTCTGCAGAAAGGTATACCCCTCTAATACAAGCCGTACTCCCCCAGCACCGTGCTCAGACTGGTGTTTCTATGTCAGACATCCATAGCCTCCCGGAAGCAAATGAACCTCAATCTGGAGAAAGTTCATGCTGGACCTTGCCTGATCCCTTTGGAAATGCCTTGATTCTTTCACAGCACAACAACCAATGTTGAACACTACTTTGGACCTGAAACCACCCTCTAAGAGTTGGTTATTAGGATGCTCTCCTCTAAATTTGGATTTAACACATGACTCTAGGATGACTACATTTAATACCTCTTGAAAATCACCTAGAGGACTGCCAATGAGCTGTCCCCATTCAGTGCAACGCAAGCTGTGTGCCCACTTGCAAATGACAAAGATTTTGGTATTCATCCAGCACTAACCACACTGTTTGTTGATGCCTGGTTTTGGCATCTGGCTAATATTGTCAGTGCAGCTGACCCTGCTTTGCTGAACTGCAAAGGGGTTTTTCCAGTTATTCACCCGTGTTGACAAGCAACCGGTTGAATCTGAAACCTTGGACGCAGTCAAGTGTCCTTGAGCACCTGTACACAGCTCCCCACGGAGTTCTACCACTTCAGCTAGTTCTGATCAACACCAAACATGTGTAGAAATGCAGGAAATAGCCAGCAACTAACTGATAGGTTGCTAATGTCCCCAGTGGTGATGGTCTGTGTTTTTAAGGGCATGTTGGATGAAGCATAGACCTCCAGTGCAGATCTCACCATGGTGATTACCAGCACAGCTCAATCGAAGAGCACGTCCCTTCCCCAGCACACTGTAGCAGCACAGTGAGTGCCAGTTAGGTGAAGTTCACTTCCAAGTGTCTGCACAGGTCTGGTCACAATCTCTGGTGGAGAGCTTGTGATATGCTGTGCCACGACAGGTCATAGCAGCAACTGCTGGAGGTTCCTACTGCAACGACAATGAGGAGGAATGTGAGGTTGAGTGGATAACTCTATACCATATGGTCACTTGTACTGATGCTTGGAATACCAGGGACAGTCTGGCTGGAAAAAGTGGTGATCATGTTCTCTGTTCCCGCTCTCACTGACACTCAGCAGTGCTGCAAGTAGCACCTGTCCACTCACTGCCCAAGCACCAACTGGTTTCATTCACTCCATGTCTTCAATTTCACCTTTCAAACAACTTCCAGAGTTGTCATTCACGGGGCGGGAATGTTCTACCGTTTGTTCACAGGATGGCTACATCTCTGCCAATGGTACCACCTTCTGTCCATCCCTATTTGCTCCTGAACTCAGGCTGTCAGGAATCAACGTCCAGAGTGGTTTGCAGTAACATCGCCCAGAGTGCAGCAAGTTTAACTTTAATATTTTAGTCAATTTTCAAGATGGAGAAAGAAAGTTCATATTTAATTATGCCTTTCACAACCTTATGCAAAGTCAGTGCCTTACATCTATTGTTGTGCATTTTGAAGTACAGTCATTGCAATGATATAGGAACCATGCTGCTGACCTCTCAGGCATAACTCTGCTGTCTGTCTGTTGTTGTGAGCTTCATTCATGCAAAATGCATAATCCATCATTTATTTCATCACGACCATGGATGAAAGAAAAATGGAGAGTTATGACTATGTGTGAGGGAAGAGTTAGATTGATTTTGGAGTATGTTAAAAGGCTGACACAACAACACAGGCTGAGGGACCTGTACTGTTCCACTACAGTCAAATAGTTTTACTGAAGCACTTTGAACTGTCCAGATTACCTTTTTTGGATACTGGTTAGGATATAAATATTGGTTAACAAAACTCCTTTTATTAAATATTACTCTTCATTAAATATTGACAGCTTTCATTGCTATAAGAAGTAGTTGTAAACCTTGGTTGAAAGGTAATACTTTCGACAGTTGTTCGGTACTGTGTGAGCTGTCATTCTCAACCTCACACTCATGCCTGGAACAGAACCCCAGCAACAAGCTTTGGTCCTCAGTGGAGAAGTCCCACCACTGAGCTCAGACCACATCCGCAGTTCTGATTTGGCTGCGGTATCTACCTTCTTGAGTAAGTGCAAAAACATTCCCTCCCATTGTGTTGTGATTGGAGGAAATATTCTGCATATTTATGCCACACCCGTGTGGTCCTTTTTGCCTCATCGTATATCAAACACCCCAGCACCAACAACTAAAGGCAGTTTACTTGCTTTATATAGGCAGCACGATGCTATGACTGATTTTGAACTGCTGATGCGGTTCGAGCTCAGTGGAAAGACTTTCATCCAATGGGGATGAAAGGTTATTGTTGTGGTTGTGCTTTAAGCATGAGTGTAAGATTGAGAATGGCAGCTCACAGGGTACTGAATATTGAATAAGTGTTGCAAATATTCCCTTTCATTTGATGTACCATACTAAGGCTTACAATTACCCTCTCAAGGGGATAATAGCTGTCAATATCTGATAAAGCTCTGAGGAATTCTGATAACCAACATTAATGGCCTAACCAATACCTATAAAAAAGATGATCTGATAATTTATTTATTTGACATTTGAAAGTGCTTCCATAAAGAATTATGTCTGTAATGTCTTTATTCTTCAAAAATGCACACCATTTAGTGTAAAACTCTGTTTTTGTTTAAGGTTCTGAAAGGCACAATTAAATATGAATCTTTCTATCTTGAAAATTGACTAAAATATTGAAGCTAAACTTGCTACATTATGTATTATTTTGCTTGCTAGACAGGTATAGATATGTAAAAGGTTTTGGCAGCGATTTGAGAACTGCATTGAAAAGTTAAATCATCTGTCATGTGTTATCTATAGGCATAGGGGTTGGTTACCAGGGACACAGCCAGGAATAACTCAACTGTCTCTCTGCAGCTTACCCAGATTAGCACCAAATCTGTCCAATGTTACTGGACTGAAGCATGCCACTGACATTTTTTTTGTTTCAAATATACCCTTTTGTTGAATCAGAATCAGAATCAGGTTTAATATCACTGACATACATTGTGAAATTTGTTCACTTTATGGCAGCAGTACAATACAATGCATGATAAATAAATATAGAGGAAAAACAAAATTACAGTGTATACAGCAACACACATTACAGTGTACATGTATGTCTGTTAAATAATTAAGTTAAAATAAGCAGTGCAAAATAAAACAGAAATAAAAAAACAGTAGTGAGGTAGTGTTCATTGGTTAAAAGTCCATTTAGAAATCAGTTGGCAGAGGGAGAAACTATTCCTGAATTGCAGAGTGTGTGCCTTCTGGCTTCTGTAGCTCCTTTCTGATGATAACAATGAGAAGAGGGCATGTCTTGAGTATGGAGGTTCTTAATGATGGTTGCTGCCTTTCTGAGGCACCGTTCCTTGAAGATGTCTTGGATACTATGGAGGCTTGTAACCATAATGGAGCTGTCTAATTTTACAAGTTTCTGCAACTTACTTCGACCTTATATCTACAAATGTTGATTTGAATTAAGATTGCTTAGATACAGAAAATAATTTAGGAGTTAGCTAGTTTTTAAAAATGATCACTCAGCTAACTCTTCATCATCTAAGGAAGAATTAGAAGAATTACAAGCATTAGGTAAAAAACTAGCTCTTCAATTATGCTACGACCACCTCCTATTTGACTGATGAGCTGTGAAAGAATCTTCTTGAGTGACTCACCCATTGCTACTTCAGGCAGTGTTTTCATTGAAATGATGTCAGCTTGAACAGATAATGGGTGATCTGCTAACCAGACGGAGGCTATATCTATCCTAGTGTTTCTTTTACTTTGGTGATAAGGAGTCTGCAATTTTTTTCTCTTTTTATAACACTATTGTATAAAATAATAACCAATTAACATCCAAGAAAGCTGAATAATTTATTACAAGACATTGACATGAGACCCTGAGATTTAGTCAGCACTAATCACCACTGTTTCATAAGAGGCAAGTGCACAAATATTTTTTTGATTGCAAGTCTTGTACAGTGATGTGTATTGGATTGGTCTATTTGTGAGTTATGAAACTATTTAAATAGTCAGGATGTCTACATAAACAGCTGTAGAAAGCTGAAGCTAGCTATACTGTGCAACAGCTGACAGTTGCTTGCTTTTTGTTAACACATGACACAGAATCTCTAGCTGCACCTAGGGATTTTTGTTTCTCTCTCTCTAAATTATCCCTTGAGCCAACTACTTTTAGCATCAGTCATCTCACAGTCAGCAAGCAAGTGCAGACAACAAAAGGTAATCTTCTTTAGACATTTTGCCTGGAGTGGTCATAGACAGACTTGCTGGTGCCTGCCTGTGGGTAGCAGAGTCTCACCATCTGGACAAGCAAAGGAACTTTAGAGAGGGAACACCACAGAACACTAGCCAGACAACACTTATCATGAAGAGCATGAAAAAGAGTCTTCTCGCAAGTGAGATGTCCAAACTCTGAAGATGTTTCTTAATCGGTACAAACTACTGCAGGGATGAGACCCAGAATTTCTGATGGATACAAGCAATGTAGGTAAGGGTGACTGCTTAAATGGGAATGAATGCCCTCTGCGACAATAGTTCCTACCACACTTTCAGTAAAACTAAGCCTTAAAAATTAAGATGATTTTATTGTCAAGATTATTGTCATGATTTTATTGTCAAATTAAGATGATTTTATTGTCAAGTGCACATATACAGTACTATGGAAAGCTTGCTTGCAGCCACATCACAAGTATGTAGTTACAAACAACGCACTAGATTAAATTGTACATAACATTATACAATGCAGTCAGATAAACATTGCAAAAGCAAGGCCTTTGTGAAATAATCACTGACGTTATTGAAGTCAAGTCCACGGTAGCGCAAGAGGTAGTCATAATGTTCCATTGCTGAGTTGGAATTAGGGCTATGCAGGTCGGTTCAAGAATGAGTTTGCTTTGTTGATCCTGTGTTAGGGTTAATAATGATTTTAAATAAACAGAGTAAACCATGAAATGTTCAGTGAGATGCCAATTTCAATTTAACAACAAAGTAAAATCAAGCAGATCCTCACTAACTAAAACATTTTTATTAATGAAGTTAGAGAGGTATGTGTCTGTTGTTCAGTCTGTTTTAATCATGTCAATATTATCTGATCGCTCCTTTCATTTCTTCTGGGAGGGGCGTCCATTCCCTTGGACATGGTACACATTGTATTAACCAACCTAAGCTCCTGGGAATATTTTTGCTGAGTTGTTGTTGGAACGCTCATGATTGTTTATAAGGCTTTCGATGGATTCTTATTTGATAAAATTCAAATTGAAAGTAGAAACATATGGAAAATGTGAACATGGGCATTTGGTACTTGATTGAATATATCTGACTTGTCCCTCCAATATCCACACAAAGACCCAATGTGTCAAGGAGTGTGCTGGGCTCTAGCGAGGTTGCAGTGGTGAAGACTTCTATTCAACATCCTTGCAATGTCATAAGCATCTAACCCTAGAAAATTTTGTGAAGATTATTTTTAGTAATCCTGTTGTCATATTATCATGGTGATGCAGACAGTCCTGATTTGAAGAAAGATGACCCTTGTCTTTGTTTCTATGGGGACTCTCAGTGTTGTGCTCATAACAAGTTAGAAAGTCTGGAGATGGATTTTCCAGCACAGCCTTCTGATTCGGAAGTAGGAACATTGCTAGTGTGGCCTACACTGCAGATGAGATGGCTGGGTCATGTTAATTTGCATCTTTCAAATGGGAATTGGATGTGTTATTGGAAAGAGAAAGTTTGCTGGTCCCTAAAGGAGAACAAGAAACAGCAAGAGAACTGGTGTGGCTAGTTCAATAACTCTCTCAAAGGGGTAGTGTTCTCAAAAGGACTAAATGGCCTCCTGTTCTGCTACCTTTGACTACTAAATCCCCTTCAGTCTTATATTCCTACCTTTTCTCATTTAGAAATTGCTCAGTTCTGCCCTTTATAAGTCCAAGTTGTTTACTCCGAAATCCATTTGGCACAATTTTTTATGGGAAGTCTTGGAAAATTGTATGAACTATGTCTTGAATTTGATGATATGTTGGCTTACCTAGTGAGGCCCATGGTGGGTAGATGAGATTCTAGAAATCAGGTATGTGACAGCTCGAAAAAGTTGCTGGAACTTGGTTGGTGCTTGTGGAAACTGATGTGATTTTATGCTTTATGGTGCATGAAGCTTCTTTTGCTCATCCAATTCTGACTTCTAGGTCACAGCTGATGTTAGTCCCTCTTCCACAGCAGGCAATATCTGTAGCGTTCTAGTAAAACTGGTGGGAATCCCATCCCTGAACCTCCCACTAGTCTGTTCCTATCATTTCTGTTAGGATGCTCTCCAAAAGAGAGTCGTAGAACAAAGCAGCACAGAAACAGGCCCTTCGGTCCATCTGGTCCATGTCAAACCATTAATTCTCCAAGTCTCATCGACCTGCACCCAAACTATAGCCCTTCATACCTCTCCGATCCATGTACAGGTACTTAACCAAATTTTTCTTTCATGTTGAAATCGATCCTGTAATCACCACTTGTGATGGCAGCTCATGCCACACTCTCACAATCTTCTGAGTGAAGAAGTTCCCCCTTACATTCCCCTTAAACATTTCACCTTTCACCCTTAACCCATGGTCTCTAGTTGTTGTCTCACTCAACCTGTGGAAAAACTCTGCTTGTATTTACCCTATCTATACCCTTCAGAATTTTGTATATCTCTATAAAATCTCTCCTCAGTCTTACATTCTAGGGAATAAAATCCTAACCTATTCAACTTTTCCCTGTAACTCAGGTCCTCAAGTCCTGACAACATCCTTGTAAATTTTCTCTGCACTCTTTCAATCTTATTTACATCTTTCTTGTAGGTCGGTGACCAAAACTGCACACAATACTCCAAATTAGTCCACACTGATGCCTTATACAACTTCATAACATCCCAACTCCTGTACTCAGTATATTGATTATTGAAGGCCAAGATGTCAAAAGCTGTCTTTACGACTCTGTCTGTGATGCCACTTTTGGTGAATTATGGATCTGTATTCCCAGATCCCTTTGTTTTTACCACACATTTGCATTTCTTATACCCTCTCATTCACTGTGTAAGACCTACCCTGGATGGTCCTCCCAAAGGGTAACACCTCACACTTGTCTGCATTGAATTCCATCTGCCAGTTTTCAGCTGGTCTAGCTGGTCTAGATCCCTCTGCAAGCTTTGATAGTTTTCCATGCTGTCCACTACACCCCCAATCTTAGTGTCATCCACAAATTTGCTGATACATTTGACCACATTATCATCCAGATTGTTGACATAAATAACAAACAACGACAGACCCAGCACCGATCCTTGCAGCGCACCACTAGTCAGAGAGGCAACATTTGACCACCACTCTCTGGCTTCTTCCTTGAAGCCAACACCTAATCCAATTTACTACCTCATTTTGAATGCCGACTGACTGAACTTTCTTGAACAAACTCCCATGCAGGACCTTGTCAAAGGCATGTAGACAACATCCTTCATCAACTTTCCTAGTAACTTCCTTGAAAACCTCTATAAGGTTGGTTAGACATGACTTACCTTGCACAAAGCCATGTTGACCATCCCTAACCAGTCCCTGTCTAGTCAAGTAAGTATATCCACTGCCTTCCAATTACTTTCCCACTACTGACGCCAAGCTCTGCAGCCTATAATTTCTTGGTCTATATTTAGGGCTTTTCTTAAACAATGGAACAAGATCAGTTATCTTCCAGCCCTCCAGCACCTCACCTGTGACTAAGGACATCTTAAATAGCTCTGCTAAGGCTGCTACAATTTCTACACTAGCTGCCCGCAGGGTCCGAGATGACACATTGTCAGGCCCTGAGGATCTATTCACCCTCAAGACAGCAAACACCTCCTCCTCTGTCCATGACCTCGCTAAAGCATTTGTCACATCTATAGACTCTGTGTCCGTCTCCCAAGTAAGTACAGATGCAAAAAAATTATTTAAGAACTCTCCCATCTCTTTCGGCTCCATACATAGATTACCACTCTGATCTTCCAAAGGACCTAGTTTGTCCCTTGCTATCTTTTTGCTCTTACTATATTAATAGAAGCTCTTAGGATTTTGCTTTACCATGTCCGATTGAGTGGCTTCATGCCTTCTTTAAGCCCTCCTGATTACCTTAAGTACTCTCTTGCATTTTTTATGCTCCTCAAATACAAACCCCATTTCCAGAAAAGTTGGGATATTTTCCAAAATGCAATAAAAACAAAAATCTGTGATATGTTAATTCACGTGAACCTTTATTTAACTGACAAAAGTACAAAGAAAAGATTTTCAATAGTTTTACTGACCAACTTAATTGTATTTTGTAAATATACACAAATTTAGAATTTGATGGCTGTAACACACTCAATAAAAGTTGGGACAGAGGCATGTTTACCATTGTGTTACATCACCTTTCCTTTTAATAACACTTTTTAATCATTTTGGAACTGAGGATACTAATTGTAGTAGATTTGCAATTGGAAATTTTGTCCATTCTTGCTTGATATAAGACTTCAGCTGCTCAACAGTCCGTGGTCTCCGTGGTCTGATTCTCCTCTTCATGATGCGCCATACATTTTCAATAGGAGATAGATCTGGACTGGCAGCAGACCAGTCAAGCACACGCACTCTGTGTCTACAAAGCCACGCTGTTGTAGCCCGTGCAGAATGTGGTCTGGCATTGTCCTGCTGAAATAAGCATGGACGTCCCGGGAAGAGATGTCGCCTTGATGGCAACATATGTCTCTCTAGAATCCTAATATACGCCTCAGAGTCAATGGTACCTTCACATACATGCAACTCACCCATGCTGTGGGCACTGATGCACCCCCATACCATCACAGATGCTGGCATTTGCACCTTTCGTTGATAACAATCAGGATGGTCGTTTTCATCTTTGGCACGGAGAACTTGATGCCCATTTTTTCTGAAAACTAGCTGAAATGTGGACTCATCTGACTACAGCAAACGGTTCCACAGTCTTTTGGTCCATCTGAGATGAGCTCGGGCCCAGAGAACTCGCCGGCGTTTCTGCATAGAGTTGATGTATGGCTTCCTCCTTGCGTAATACAGTTTCAAGTAGCATTTCTGGATGCAGCAACGAACTGTGTTAAGTGAAAATGGTTTTCTGAAGTACTCCCGAGCCCAGGTGGCTATAATTGTCACAGTAGCTTGACGGTTTCTTAGGCAGTGCCACCTGAGGGCTCGAAGATCACGTGCATTCAACAATGGTTTCTGACCTTGCCCTTTACACACCGAGATGTCTCTGAATTCTCTGAATCTTTTCACAATATTATGTACTGTAGATGTTGAAAGACCTAAATTCTCTGCAATCTTGCATTGGGAAATGTTCCTTTTGAACTGACTAACAATTCTCTCACAAATTTTGGCACAAAGGGGTGAGCCGCGACTCATCCTTGCTTGCAAGGACTGAGCCTTTGATGGACGCTACTTTTGTACCCAGTCATGATACCTCACCTGCTACCAATTAGCCTGTTTAATGTGGAGTCTTCCAAACCGGTGTTACTTGAATATTCTGTGCACTTTTCAATCTTATTTTAACTCTGTCCCAACTTTTGTTGAGTGTGTTGCAGCCATCAAATTCTAAATTTATGTATATTTATAAAATACAATTAAGTTGGTCAGTAAAACTATTGAAAATGTTTTCTTTGTACTTTTGTCAGTTAAATAAGGGTTCATGTGAATTAACATATCACAGATTTTTGTTTTTATTGCATTTTGGAAAATATCCCAACTTTTCTGGAAATGGGGTTTGTACCTCGTTCATTCTTACCTGCCCATATCTGCTATACATCTCCTTTCTTTTCTTAACCAGGGCCTCAATATCTCTTGAAAACCAAGGTTCCCTAAACCTGTTATCCTGACAGGAACATACAAACCCTGTACTCTCAAAATTTCACTTTTGAAGGCCACTCACTTGCCAAGTGCACCTTTACCTGAAGCCCCGTCCTAATCTATACTTCCCAGATCCTTTCTCATACCATCACAGTCAGTCTTTCTCCAGTTCAGAATCTCACCCGAGGACCAGACCTATCCTTTTCCATAATAACCTTGAAAATAATGGCATTATGATCACCAGATGCAAAGTGTTCTCCAACATAAAGCTCTGTCACCTGCCTTGTCTCATCCCCTAATAGGCGATCTGGTACTGCACTCTCTTTAGTTAGGATTTCTATGTACTGATTAAGGAAACTTGCCCAAATACATTTGACAAACTTTTCCCATCCAGCCCTTTTTCAGTACTGGAGTCCCAGTCAATATGTGGAAAGTTAAAAGTACCTACTACTACAGCCTTCTTATAACAGTCTGTGATCTCTCCACAATTTTGCTACTTTAAATCTCATGGACTGTTGGGTGGACTATAATATCATCCCATTAATGTGGTCATACCTTTCTTATTTTTCAGTTCTACCCATATAACCTCACTAGACAAGCTTTCCAGTCTGTCCTGACTGAGCACTGCCGTGACATTTTCCCTGATTAGTAAAGCCACCTCTCCAATCCCTCGCACTCTATCACGTCTAACACAATGGAATCCCAGAACACTGAGCTGTGAGTCCTGCCCCTCCTGCAACCAAATCTCACTAATAACTACAATGTTATAATTCTATGTGCTGAATCATGCCTTCAGCTCACCTGCCTTTCCTACAATACTTCTTACATTGAAATATATACGCAGCTCAGAACATTATTCCCACCATGCTTAACTTTTCAATTCTTGGCTTTGTATGTAGACTTATCTTTCTCCACAATCACACCACTCTCTTGACTGGTGCTCTGGTTTCCATCCCCATGCAACTCTAATTTTTTAATCTGGCCCTTTAACCAAGTACTTCATCAGCTTTTCCAGTATCGCAAAAAAGGGCTAAATGTTACATTTTAGCCTTAGTCTTATGATTCTACAGCTTGGAAATGGTCATTTGGCCCATCAAAGTCATGCCTACTACCAAAGCATCTGTTCCAAGATTTTTGTTCTTCTCACAATCAATCAATCACCTACATTCTAGGGACAATTTACAATGGACAATTAACCTCTCAACCCGCACATCTTTGGGATGTGGGAGAAAACTGAAAGAAACCCATACGATCACAAGGAGAAGGTGCAAGTTCCACACAGACAGCACCATGGTTCATTTGGTACTTATGATAACTTCTTTAATGGTAACTTCTCATTTCTTAAGTATCCTCTCTTCCAGAGCACCAGACTTCTTAAAGGTGCTTGCTAAGGGTGAGCGGTTTTTGCTACCATTATTGTCAGCTCAGAAGGGTCTCGGACAGCTCTGCCTTCAACACTATCCTTCCAAGCAAGTTCAAATCCCAACTCCTAGATTGGGAGTCAACACCTCTTCTTGCACCCGCATCCTCAACTTGCTCACCAACAGGCTGCAATCTGTAAGGATTGGCAGCACCACCCTCTGCTACAATTATCCTTATCATTAGTGCCGCTCAGCCCCCCTATAATCTAGTCCGTTTGCTCATATCTGTCTGGTCAGCTGCTGCTCTAACTCTATCTACAAATTTGCAAATGATATCAGTATCCAGGGGCATATCGCAAATAGCAAAGAGTCAGAGTACGGGAAGGAGATAGAGAGGCCAGTGACATATTGTGATGATAACAACCTTTCCCTCGATGTCAGCTATACAAAAATGCACATGCTCCTGCTTACATGAACTAAACTGAGATTGAGAGGGTTGAGAGCCTAGGAGTGAACATTACCAGTAACCATTCTGGTCCAACCACATAGATGCTACAGCCAGAAAAGCTGAGGAAATTTGGCATGTTCACTTTGAGCTTCACCACTTCTCTCTGCCTTGGTAGAGCAACCAACTTATTTGAAGACCCCATCCAATCTGGACATCCTCTCTTCTCTCTCCTGCCAGTAGGCAGAAGATATAAACAATTGAAAGCATATGCCACCAAGTTGAAGGA
This sequence comes from Hemitrygon akajei, assembly GCF_048418815.1. NCBI lineage: Eukaryota > Metazoa > Chordata > Chondrichthyes > Myliobatiformes > Dasyatidae > Hemitrygon > Hemitrygon akajei. The sequence goes on along the minus strand of NC_133143.1, from coordinate 20,032,338 downwards.
CAACTTCTATCCTACTGTTATGTAACTATTGAATGGTACAATAAGATATAAAATAAAATTGTCCTCACCATCTCCCTTACTATGATCTTGCATGCTACTGTCTACCTGTACTACACTTCCTCTGTAAATGTAATTCTTTAATTTTCTGTTGCTTAACTTTGTACTACGTTAATGCACTGTTGTAATGACTTTAACTGTATGCAAGACCAGATTTTCACTGGATCACAGTTCATGTGACAATAATAAATTAACTTGCCAATAAGAGCAATTAGGTAAATTGATAAATGAAATTTACCAATTTACCATATTGCACCTATTATATTGTCCTGAAATAATTGAACCTGTTCATATAATTAATCTGGCAACTAACTTGTCCTTGACCTCAATAACCTAGTTCAGTGAAGATTGAGTTATAAACTCATAGGATCATACAGAACGGAAGTGGGCCACCTCCTCCTTGCTGACTGTGAAACCTATCCACGTAAATCCCATTTGGCTACATTATGGCTGTAAACCTCTTGCCTTTCCTATGTATCTAATTAAAATGACTCTTTAAATAGTTTAGAATTTAATTCTGGTGCATGCAGAGTTCTCAGTTTTTGTCCTAAATTTATAAATGGTAATCTTTGCTTAACTGGAAGTCAAGCTATTGTTAATTCAATTGCAGAAATGAAGGGAAAATTACTCAAAAATAGAACTGAAGATTGAGATTTGGGTATTCTAAAACTAGCTGAGGCAATGTTTTTCATTTTGTGGAGGAAACAAACAGGTTTGCCAATGAATAGAAGAAATGTTTGTGTATGGGCACCTCACAGTCAAGGACTTGTGATACAAATATCTGTTGCTGATATTGGCTGCATATTTTAGTACTTTTGTATTGGTCCTAGGTTTCAGCCCATTTTATTCATTTACTTATTGACATACAGTGTGGAATAGGCCCTTTGAGCCATGCTGCCCAGCAACAAACCCCCACCCTGATTTAACCCTAGCCTAATCAAAGGAGAATTTACAATGACTGATCAACCTACCAATCGGTATGTCTTTGGACTGCGGGAGGAAACTGGAGCACCCGGAGGAAACACAAGTAGTCACAGGGAAAACATACAAACCCCTTACAGGCAATGGTGAGAATTGAACTTGGGTCGCTGGTACTGTAAAGCGTTCTGCTGACCACTACGCTATCATGCATTTCATCTTAGTGAGACGAAACAAGCCTCGGGATTCAAATATACGTTGCCACTTATTTGAGGATTATGTAACTGGAAGTTTAATGAAACATGGCATGACTTTTTCCAGGTCATTTTGTCCTGGACTTTGTTGTTGTTGTGTCTCAGGGAATACTGAAGTTTCTGGCAACAGACACACAGCTGAAACAGTTTGTGATGTTCTGCTGCTAGTGCATCTAATGCATCCATTAGGGTACTCAAGACTTTCTAGATTGCAGTGTTTATGTGCCCATGTATATTCAGGATGCCTGGCTGCTCTATAGGACTTCCTTTATCAACAACACACATTTGTATAATTATCATTAATTAGACAACTGATTAACTCAACATGAAAAGTACATGTACTTTCTCTAGTTTGTGCCTTATGGCATCCATATGGCTGAGTTGTGTTGCCAGTTTGTACGTTAAGACAGTACTGTTGAAACTAGTATCTGTCAATTGGTGGCAACAAATAATGTGCTGGAGGAACTCACAGATGGGTGGAGCAGCTTTTGTGGGAGGAAAGGAAGTGTTGATGTTCTGCGTCGAAACCCTGCATCAGGTCTTTTGCATCGTCATGTGTGAATTGCTGCTGCATTGTTGCTCAATCTAGCACGAATGCGCGCCTCTCTTCTGTATTAACCCCGGCACCCATGCAGTGCTATGCTTCTGGTGCTGCATTAATTGTGGAACCTGTCACATCGAGAGTTCCTGTTTCTCAGTGACATAGTTAACAGTGTAAACAGCAGAATGTGCCAATTAACTTTTCTCCTTCTTCAGTAAAGAGGAAGGTTTGATGGTAACCTGGTTTTCTGGGCTCTAACCGTTGAGGCCATTGATATGGGGCAGGAGGCAACTGAAGTACTGGAGGTTGAACTCAAAGCTAGAAGTGTAAATGGAAGGTGCTGTTTTATTCACTCAGCTCATTACTAGAGGATTCTATGTGAACCTATTAATGTTGTCAGTGTGTAAACTTGTAAGGGTTTGGAAGCTGAGTATGCAAAAATAATCTGTCCATCCCAGGCATAGGCAATTTGTGCTCCATGATTCCTTTACATTGTTATCTTTGCCAAATATTAAGTGTTATAAAGAATTCTAACCATGACATGAAAGAAAGGTGCAATTTCAAGAAGTAGTGGGCTGCATGATGCAACGTTTTAGCTTTGAAGTCTCAGGTTTTACATACTTCAGTAGGCAGGGCAGCCTGCTCAGGCAGTACAATTGGCATTAATTTCTGCAATTAACACTCTAAAAGACACTATCAATAAGTATTTCCAAGAAGTGTGGAAGGGGAGTCAGAAATTTAAACAGCAACTATAACTAGCAGCCATGAAAATTCTAGTCATGAAAATTCTCAAAGTATAATCAGCACTGGGCAAAGGAAGGTGATTAATAACTTGACCAAGGAGGTGGAAAGTATTGAAATAATCAAGCCTAGAGGTGCTAAAGTCCTGAAGGAAGCTTCCACCAATTCAAGATGATGATAAAACTTCTTGATTAGGTTTGCAAGAGCATGCACATAAAAGATTCACAAAGGATTTCTGGTAAGATGGCGGTGCGCTTGGTCACAATAGCCTCACCAGCTCCAACAAATAGTGCAAAGGTTTGTCTTAAGTATTTTTCTTGCAATCAGAAGACTCTGTTGGACATCAGTAATGCAAAATACTGTAAGTCTGGTTCACTGTTTCATTGGAGAGACCAATGGAAGGGGAGTTGTGTGGCCTTGGTTGTTGTGTGGACCATGCCATGGCATCACAAGCACATAGCATCAGATACACAACAATCTGTGTATATAAAGACATACATTAAAAATAAACACAAGAGATTCTGCAGATGCAGAAAATCTTCAACAACACACACAAGTGCTGGAGGAACACAGCATGTCAGGCAACATCTATGGAGGGGAATAGATAGTCAATATTTTGGGCTGAGATCCAACATCAGGATTGGAAAGGAAGGGGGCAAAAACCAGAATAAGAAGGTAGGGCTGAGGGGAAGGAGTACAAGCTAGCAGGTGATAGGTGAGACCAGGTGAGGGGGAAGGGGGATGAAGTAAGAAGATGGGAGGTGACAGGTGGAAGAGGTAAATAGCTGAAGAAGATGGAATTTAAGAGACAATAGTAGCCATAGAGGAAAGGGAAGAAGGAGGAGGTAAACAAGGACATAATGGGCAGGTAAGGGCTGAGAAGGTAACCAGAATGGGAAATGTAAAAAGAGAGATAATGGGGAGGAAGTAGGAGTAATTATAGGAAGTTAGAGGAATTGATGTTCATGCCCTCAGGTTGGAGGCTACCCTGACAGAATATGCGATATTACTCCTTCAACTTGAGTTTAGCCTTATTGTAAACCTCTTCAAGGGTTATTCAATTTCACAGATGCTGCCTGACCTGCTGAGTTCCTCCAGCATTCTGTGTGTGCTGCTTTGTATTTTCAGCATCAGCAGACTTCCAGGTGTTTCTGAACTTGCTGCTTGACTGCAAGGACTCTTCAAGGGATGCCTACCCTGAAGAAGCTTAAACCCTCTCTTTGAAAAGAGATCAATGAAACACTCTCCCACTGTATCAGTGAAACCCTCTCCCACTGTATCAGTGAGACCTTCACCCAATGTATCGGTGAAACCCTCTCCCAATGTATCAGTGAGACCCTCTCCCATTGTATCAGTGAGACCTTCACCCAATGTATCGGTGAAACCCTCTCCCACTGTATCAGTGAGACCCTCTCCCACTGTATCAGTGAGACCCTCTCCCACTGTATCAGTGAAACCCTCTCCCATTGTATCAGTGAAACCTTCACCCAATGTATCGGTGAGACCCTCACCCACTGTATCAGTGAGACCTTTGCCCACTGTATCGGTGAGACCCTCTCCCAATGTATCGGTGAAACCCTCTCCCACTGTATCAGTGAGACCCTCTCCCACTGTATCAGTGAAACTCTTGCTCACTGTATCAGTGTGACCCTCACCCATTGTATCAGTGAAACCCCCTCTCACTGTATCAGTGAAACCCTCTCGCACTGTATCACTCAGACCCTCTCTCAGTGTATCAGTGAGACCCTCTCCCCCTGTACCAATGAAACCCTCGCCCTCTGTATCAGTGAAACCCTCTCCCACTGTATCAATGAAACCCTCTCCCACAGCTCCCCCTCTGTGCTCCTGTCAGATATCTTTGTCTCCAGTCCTTGACCTTTCCCACCTTTCCCGGGCTTTACCTTTTACTTTCCTGCTAGTCTTCTTCCCCTCCTGCACCATTTTATTCTGGGATCATTCCCTCTTCCTTCCCAGTCCTGAAGAAGGATCTCAGCCCAAAATGTTGACTGTTTATTCATTTCCATAGTTGCTGCCCAACCTGCTGAGTTCCTCCAGAATTTTCTGTGTGTGGCATTGGTGAGTGGCTGGGATTGGGGGAATTCAGGGGTTGGAGAGTTCACTGGTGTGATGGGGTGAGTGCCAATGACCATGGGATGAGGACAATGTTCCCTCTAATGTATGAGTGTGTGTATGCGCACACATCATTGCTACTAGCTCGCAAAGGAATTTAAACTGCAAACAAAAGGTTGTCACCTTCTGTCTTGTTGGCACATTAAGCATATTTCATGATCATACACAATCATACATTAATGGAGAATGTGTGGAGCAGGTTAAGACCTACAAGTATCTGGGAGTACAGTTAGATGAGAAGCTTGACTGGACTGCCAACACAGATGCCTTGTGCAGGAAGGCACAGAGTCGACTGTACTTCCTAAGAAGGTTGGCGTCATTCAATGTCTGTAGTGAGATGCTGAAGATGTTCTATAGGTCAGTTGTGGAGAGCGCCCTCTTCTTTGTGGTGGCGTGTTGGGGAGGAAGCATTAAGAAGAGGGACGCCTCACGTCTTAATAAGCTGGTAAGGAAGGCGGGCTCTGTCGTGGGCAAAGTACTGGAGAGTTTAACATCGGTAGCTGAGCGAAGGGCGCTGAGTAGGCTACGGTCAATTATGGATAACTCTGAACATCCTCTACATAGCACCATCCAGAGACAGAGAAGCAGTTTCAGCGACAGGTTACTATCGATGCAATGCTCCTCAGACAGGATGAAGAGGTCAATACTCCCCAATGCCATTAGGCTTTACAATTCTACCGCCAGGACTTAAGAACTTTTTAAAAGCTATTATTAATGCTTTTTGAGATAGTGATTTAGATGCATATCATATTTTTTACTGAGTTAAGTATTGTATGTAATTAGTTTTGCTACAACAAGTGTATGGGACATTGGAAAAAAAGTTGAATTTCCCCATGGGGATGAATAAAGTATCTATCTATCTATCTATCTATCTATCACACTTCTTTTTCCGGTTTCTGATGTGGACAGTACTGACAACATGGGGCTTGCGATGATCGGTCTGCAGATTTTACAACTAGCTTATTAATACTGTTTTTATTGAAGAAATTATTCAGTGCACACATCATGTTATCACTGAGCAAAAAATTGCACAGCAGAATATTTTTGTGCACAGTGGTGATTACAGATTGGAGGGAGCATTGGGTCAGGATGATTGGGGATGAAGCTGGTGAGTTCTGGATCCACCATAAAAGAAGTGGGAATATACTGAAGGATCAGAGATAGGTACTGAGAATTACTATGCAGATTCTAGGAGTGACCTGTATTGTCCACTGCTCCTGAGATCAACACAGTCCAATATGCTCAGCAAAGCTAGTAGGGATTGAGTATTGACATGATGTGATACACCCTGTGTGCTTTTCAGGTTTGCTTAGTTCTACTTTTCTTTTAAACAGAAATCTCCTCCAGGTTACCCGTCAACATGTCTACAGAATCAGTCTCCTCCCCGGGTGGACCCAATGGCATCATTAGAAGCCAGTCCTTCGCCGGCTTCAGTGCACAGCAGGAGAGGAGGGGCAGGTGAGTATTCAACCATGTGTAGTTGTTCTTCTATGGCGCAGTATTATCTTCAAACACAGGCATAGAATCAGAGCACCGTGTCTGCACATTACATCGTGTGCACAGATGACTGCTCTCACAAGTTCAAGGTCAAGGTCATTGTCATGGGTAGACACACCCAGGGTACAAATGCCATGAAAATGAGGTCTGTGCTGCAGCAGCGAAATGAAATACAAATGTGACAAATATTAATTAAATACATTTAAATTAACATACATTATGCATAATTTATTCAACAAAATAATCCTCAGCGACATTAATGCACACTGGATGCTGGTGGACCTCAGCTGGTGGACAGGTAACATCTACGAAAATGAATAAAAAGTTGATGTTTCAGGCTGAAAACCTTCATCAGGATGTAATCATAATTACATTAATGGAACTTTGGCGAAATCTAGTCTGATGTAGAAGTTAACCTTTTCATGTTGGTTCAACAACTTGATGGTAGTGGAGAGAGCACTGCTGTTGAACCTTGAGGTGTCTGTCCTCAGGCTCCTGTAACTCCTGCCTGACGGCAGTGATGAGAAGCAAATATCCCTGGCTGGTGGGGATGTTTAGCGATTGATGTCACCTTTCTGAGATAGTGCCTCCTGTAGGTGCTCTTAATTATCAGAGAACTGTACCCATGATGAAGCTGGTCATGTCCACCACTCTCTTTAGCCTTTTGCTCTCCTGTGTACTGGTGCTCCCATACCAACCCCTGATGCTTTCCTCTGTACATCTGTGGAAGTTAAACACTTGCAAAGCTCTGCTCAGTTGCCTTTGAGAGTGAGTTAAATTTCCACTGTTATACTGGAGCTCAAAGGCAGCCCGGAGCTTTTCACCCTTAGAAAGATGGTAATGAACCAAAACATAAGTGGCAAAAATAAAACAAAGGTAATTATACTAAAGCAGGGTTACAATAGGTAAATCTCCCCTGGGCTTGTGTGTTTGCCTCTTCACTAGCCTGTACTTTCCAAAATTATGCCACATACGACGGCTTATGAGTACTGCACTGTGTATCTAACCCATGTTCCTAGGTTCCAATACTGTAGTGGATGAAATATTAGGTATTTCATGTGCAAATGCATACAAAAACCTTTTCTCCACAATTTCTTGCCACAATGAAGAGTGGAGAGCAGCAGAGAAAGTACATTGTGTGATGAATTCAGGCTGTCTATGGGAAAGGCTGGTGGCATGGGGAGGTTCATAAGGGTGGAGGGTGGTGGGGGGGTGTTGTTGGTGTTAGCAGGGTGGTAAGAAAACAGTAAAAATGGAAAGAGAATCCTGGCAAAGTTGAGAGAATCAGAGTGAGTGAGGTGGTTGGAAATCTGAGGTGAATGATTGGGACACTGGCTCTCATAAGCCAGTGTCCCCTGCAAAGCATTGCACGGGAGATCAGTAGTGAAGTTGTGAGATGCACACAGGAGATCAGTAGTGAAGTTGTGAGATGCACACAGGAGATCAGTAGTGAAGTTGTGAGATGTACACAGGAGATCAGTAGTGAAGTTGTGAGATGTGCACAGGAGATCAGTAGTGAAGTTGTGAGATGTACTCAGGAGATCAGTAGTGAAGTTGTGAGATGTACACAGGAGATCAGTAGTGAAGTTGTGAAATGTGTCAGGAGATCAGTAGTGAAGTTGTGAGATGTACACAGGAGATCAGTAGTGAAGTTGTGAGATGTACACAGGAGATCAATAGTGAAGTTGTGAGATGTGTACAGGAGATCAGTAGTGAAGTTGTGAGATGTGCACAGGAGATCAGTAGTGAGATGTACACAGGAGATCAGTAGTGAGATGTACACAGGAGATCAGTGGTGAAGTTGTGAGATGTGCACAGGAGATCAGTAGTGAAGTTGTGAGATGTACACAGATCAGTAGTGAAGTTGTGAGATGTACATAGGAGATCAATAGTGAAGTTGTGAGATGTGTACAGGAGATCAGTAGTGAAGTTGTGAGATGTGCACAGGAGATCAGTAGTGAAGTTCTGAGATGTGCACAGGAGATCAGTAGTGAAGTTGTGAAATGTACTCAGGAGATCAGTAGTGAAGTTGAGAGATGTACACAGGAGATCAGTAGTGAAGTTGTGAGATGTGCACAGGAGATCAGTAGTGAGATGTACACAGGAGATCAGTAGTGAGATGTACACAGGAGATCAGTGGTGAAGTTGTGAGATGTGCACAGGAGATCAGTAGTGAAGTTGTGAGATGTACACAGATCAGTAGTGAAGTTGTGAGATGTACATAGGAGATCAATAGTGAAGTTGTGAGATGTGTACAGGAGATCAGTAGTGAAGTTGTGAGATGTGCACAGGAGATCAGTAGTGAAGTTCTGAGATGTGCACAGGAGATCAGTAGTGAAGTTGTGAAATGTACTCAGGAGATCAGTAGTGAAGTTGAGAGATGTACACAGGAGATCAGTAGTGAAGTTGTGAAATGTGCACAGGAGATCAGAAGTGAAGTTGTGAGATGTACACAGATCAGTAGTGAAGTTGTGAGATGTGCACAGATCAGTAGTGAAGTTCTGAGATGTGCACAGGAGATCAGTAGTGAAGTTGTGAAATGTACTCAGGAGATCAGTAGTGAAGTTGTGAGATGTACACAGGAGATCAGTAGTGAAGTTGTGAGATGTGCACAGGAGATCAGTAGTGAAGTTGTGAGATGTACTCAGGAGATCAGTAGTGAAGTTGTGAGATGTACACAGGAGATCAGTAGTGAAGTTGTGAAATGTGCACAGGAGATCAGAAGTGAAGTTGTGAGATGTGCACAGGAGATCAGAAGTGTAGTTGTGGGATGCACACAGATCAGTAGTGAAGTTGTGAGATGTACACAGGAGATCAGTAGTGAAGTTGTGAGATGTGCACAGGAGATCAGTAGTGAAGTTGTGAGATGTACTCAGGAGATCAGTAGTGAAGTTGTGAGATGTACACAGATCAGTAGTGAAGCTGTGAAATGTGCACAGGAGATCAGTAGTGAAGTTGTGAGATGTACACAGGAGATCAGTAGTGAAGTTGTGAGATGTGCACAGGAGATCAGTAGTGAAGTTCTGAGATGTGCACAGGAGATCAGTTTGCTGATGATACTAAGCTGGGTGGCAGTGTGACATGTGATGAGGATGTTAGGAGAATTCAGGGTGACTTGGATAGGCTGGGTGAGTGGGCAGATACTTGGCAGATGACGTTTAATGTGAATAAGTGTGAGGTTATCCACTTTGGGAGTAAGAACAGGGAGACAGATTATTATCTGAACGGTGTAAAGTTAGGTAAGGGAGAAATACAAAGAGATCTAGGAGTCCTTGTTCATCAGTCACTGAAGGTGAATGAGCAAGTGCAGCAGGCAGTGAAGAAGGCTCATGGAATGTTGGCCTTTATTACAAAGGGAATTGAGTACAAGAGCAAGGAAATCCTTTTGCATTTGTACAGGGCCCTGGTGAGACCACACCTGGAGTATTGTGTACAGTTTTGGTCTCCAGGGTTAAGGAAGGACATCCTGGCTGTAGAGGAAGTGCAGCGTAGATTCACAAGGTTAATTCCTGGGATGTCCGGACTGTCTTACGCAGAGAGGTTAGAGAGACTGGGCTTGTACACACTGGAACTAAGGAGATTGAGAGGGGATCTGATTGCAATATATAAGATTATTAAGGGATTGGACAAGATAGATAAAGGAAATATGTTCCAGATGCTGGGAGAGTCTAGTACACAGAGGGCATGGTTTGAGAATAAGGGATAGGTCATTTAGGACAGAGTTAAGGAAAAACTTCTTCTCCCAGAGAGTCATGGGGTCTGGAATGCACTGCCTCAGAAGGCAGTGGAGGCCAATTCTCTGGATGCTTTCAAGAAGGAGCTAGATAGGTATCTTATGGATAGGGGAATCAAGGAATATGGGGACAAGGCAGGAACCGGGTATTGATAGTAGATGATTAGCCATGATCTCAAAATGGTGGTGCAGGCTCGAAGGGCCGAATGGTCTACTTCTGCACCTATTGTCTATTGTCTATAATGAAGTTGTGAGATGTACACAGGAGATCAGTAGTGAAGTTGTGAGATGTACTCAGGAGATCGGTAGTGAAGTTATGAAATGTACTCAGGAGATCAGTAACGAAGTTGTGAGATGTACACAGGAGATCAGTAGTGAAGTTGTGAAATGTACTCAGGAGATCACTAATGAAGTTGTGAAATGTACTCAGCAGATCAGTAGTAAAGTTGTGAGATGTACACAGGAGACCAGTAGTGAAGTTGTGAGATGTACACAGATCAGTAGTGAAGTTGTGAGATGTGCACAGGAGATCAGTAGTGAAGTTGTGAGATGTGCACAGGAGATCAGTAGTGAAGTTGTGAGATGTACACAGGAGATCAGTAGTGAAGTTGTGAGATGTGCACAGGAGATCAGTAGTGAAGTTGTGAGATGTACTCAGGAGATCAGTAGTGAAGTTGTGAGATGTATACAGGAGATCAGTAGTGAAGTTGTGAAGTGTACTCAGGAGATCAGTAGTGAAGTTGTGAAATGTACTCAGGAGATCGGTAGTGAAGTTGTGAGATATACACAGGAGATCAGTAGTGAAGTTGTGAGATGTACACAGGAGATCAGTAGTGAAGTTGTGAAATGTACTCAGGAGATCAGTAGTGAAGTTGTGAGATGTACACAGATCAGTAGTGAAGTTGTGAAATGTACACAGAAGATCAGTAGTGAAGTTGTGAGATGTACACAGGAGATCAGTAGTGAAGTAGTGAAATGTGCACAGGAGATCAGTAGTGAAGTTGTGAGATGTACTCAGGAGATCAGTAGTGAAGTTGTGAGATGTGCACAGGAGATCAGTAGTGAAGTTGTGAGATGTACACTGATCAGTAGTGAAGTTGTGAGATGTACACTGATCAGTGGTGAAGTTGTGAGATGTACACAGGAGATCAGTAGTGAAGTTGTGAGATGTACACAGGAGATCAGTGGTGAAGTTGTGAGATGTACACAGGAGATCAGTAGTGAAGTTGTGAGATGTGCACAGGAGATCAGTAGTGAAGTTGTGTGATGTACACAGGGGATCAGTAGTGAAGTTGTGAAATGTACTCAGGAGATCAGTAGTGAAGTTGTGAGATGTACACAGGAGATCAGTAGTGAAGTTGTGAGATGTGCACAGGAGATCAGTAGTGAAGTTGTGAGATGTACACTGATCAGTAGTGAAGTTGTGAAATGTACACAGGAGATCAGTGGTGAAGTTGTGAAATGTACACAGGAGATCAGTAGTGAAGTTGTGAGATGTGCACAGGAGATCAGTGGTGAAGTTGTGAAATGTACACAGGAGATCAGTAGTGAAGTTGTGAGATGTACACAGATCAGTAGTGAAGTTGTGAAATGTACACAGGAGATCAGTAGTGAAGTTGTGAGATGTACACAGGAGATCAGTAGTGAAGTTGTGAGATGTGCACAGGAGATCAGTAGTGAAGTTGTGAGATGTGCACAGGAGATCAGTTGTGAAGTTGTGAGATGTACACAGGGGATCAGTAGTGAAGTTGTGAGATGTACTCAGGAGATCAGTAGTGAAGTTGTGAGATGTACACAGGAGATTAGTGGTGAAGTTGTGAGATGTACTCAGGAGATCAGTAGTGAAGTTGTGAGATCTGCCCAGGAGATCAGTAGTGAAGTTGTGAGATGTACACTGGAGATCAGTAGTGAAGTTGTGAGATGTACACAGGAGATTAGTGGTGAAAGACAGAGTATCCATCAATGTGAGCATGATGATCTTCCATGTCTTAACTGGAGAACTCTGAGCTGAATGTGAACTGTTTAACATGGACTCAGAGGCTTGATCTGTGATCATCCTGTGACTCTGTGCCTGTAGGCTGAGCCTGTTGTATTCCATGGTCAAGTTCTCTGCACTTTCATCATCAGCAAAGCTGCTGGGTGAAAGCAATGCTGTGCAATTACAAATCAAAGCAGGAATTGTTGGAAATATTCAGCAGGTTGGGCTGGAGTTTTGGGAACTGTTTATCAGAACTGAGGTTATGAAAGTAGAAGGGGAGAGGAGAGGTAGTCTCTGATTGGGAAAAATCAGGGTGGCTCTCGGGATAGACTGCAAACAAGTTATCTCATCAATGAGTGAATAGGATCTCCTAGAAAATGAGAACATATAGACAAAAGGAAGCAGGTGTTGTGAAATGCAGAGCTCAAAGAGCAGGTCAGGTGGGGCATGTCATCCCCCCCAAGAGGGGGGAGAAATAAACAAGTTCCAATATCACAGATGAACGATTGATACAGACTGAAATCAAGTTACCCGAAGTTATAAGTTATTCTGTAATGTTACAAATAATTTATCCAAACATTCCTGAAAATTGTTTTATTCAGCATTTGGAATCATGTTTTCTGGCAGCCAAGTTGTGCAGTTTGTTACTTGCCTTTTACTGAAATGCTGTATGTAATTGACCCCAAACTATCCAATTTCCCAACAGGAGTCACTCCTTCATTGGAAATAACGGAATCCTCAAAAAACCACAGGGGAAATTAAAGAAAATGAATGCTTCAGTTCATAAGAACAACACCATACCCAAGGATGTACAACCAAAGCGAATGGATGAAATGTATGAGGCATTGAAGAAGGGATTAACGTAAGAAATTATGAATATTAAAACATCTTTGACTAATCATTTAAAGCAATTATAGATATTATTTGTTCTCAAATCCATTGGGTATCGATTAGTATCATTTTTGATTCTCACACATATTGGCGCTATGCTAGTGTAGCAGTTAGCAAACTGTTATTACAGCACAGCACACTCCACATTTCAGAGTTCAGTTCTAGTGCAGTCTGTTAGGAGTTTGCACTTTCTCCCCGTGAGTGCGTGGGTTTCCTTCGGGTGCTCCGGTTTCCTCCCACTGTCAAAAGATCTGCATTGTAAACTGTACTGTGATGAGGCTAGGGTTAAATAGGTGGGTTGCTGGGAGGTGCCAGAGGGGTCTGTTCTGCAGCGTATCTGAAAATAAACAAACATTGTTTTTCACCATTTCCTTATTTAGAAACAGTAGATTGATAAATTTCTAAGTGACAAGGGCGTAGCATGCAGCTAGTTATCTCATGTGTTGATCATAGATGTAATCAAACAGTCTTGTGGTCAGGTTATGCTCAGTTCCACCCAAGCAGTAGATTAATACTCAATGTATTAAATGAACTGAGAAGGGCCAGAGTGTAGCGAAGTAAGTCATTTCTGATTGTAAGCCATTTTTTCTTTGTTGTTGAACAGTGAGTACCTGGAAGTGCACCAAACTGAGCTGGACAAGCTCACGACTCAAATGAAGGACATGAAACGCGACTCCAGACTGGTGAGTGAGGTCTAGACAACCCAACACAGAACAAAGAAAGTCCGAGCAGCTCAGCTGGCATCCATAGAGAGGACAGAAGCATTAGCAACATCTCCCTTTATCAGAACAGAGGCCCTTTGCTGGTGCAAACAGATTATTTAGATATTTCCTTCATTTCCCAGACTGATTTTAGATCTTCCTCTTTATTTTATTACTTAATATGAGATTTCATGCAGCAAACTTTGTTAGTGTGGCACATCAGATTGATACTCACCACATCCTTGCAATCGATCTGGCATAATACATCTCCATTGGAGTTCTTGCTCCGCGCATACGTAACACTTAATTTCCTTACACATACTTTATATGTAGAGAACGGATATTGGCACAGCCAAATCAAGTATTGTCCATGCAGCACAGCCACACACTCACACATACCATTGACAAACATGTCATGGAAACACACACACTCGCACAATAATCTCACGACATATCACATACGCACATGCACCCTGCACAAGCACACTCTACACATACTGCTTTCGTAGCACAAGTGAACAAATCACACGTGTACACATATTCACATACATATGAACAGACAGCACACATGTGCACTCATGCATACAGTGGCAGAGCCCCTGCTGTAATCTCCACACACATCTCTCACTCTCCTTAACAAAACTGTGTTGAGTGCAATTATTGTGGCCATCTGAGAACAACACAAGCCAATGACTAAATCTGGGGTGCATGAATTTTGGAACTCAAGTAAGTGGAACAGTTTCTCATTTTATTCATAGCCTCTTGTCAATATAAAAATAAATCTAGGTGTCACATGATGGAAGGTCATTATCCCATGAAAATTGATGCCTCCTCTACACACTCTGAAATGATCACTGACCTTCAAAATCCATTGTCTATTTTTAGGGAAATGCTGTGAGTGATGTAAAGTAATTTACAACAATCAGTGGGAAAGGAAAACTTATATTTGACACAAGAGAAATGCACCAATATCTTATTCGGCTCACTACATGGGCAAGTCTTTCTCTTTTAAATAAAAGATGAGGCATTCTACTAATAATATATCTCCCAGTTATTCTGAATGATGTGCAACTAGCCTTAATGATCCATTCTTTAACTAAAGGCAGATAGATTGCCATTGAAGCACTAATCTCTGATCTCATTGGGATTCTTTAATCACAGGGAACCTGAATTCAATGCTTTTTATCCTGTCCTTATCCTATGAGTTGGGAGCACAGCTCATGAAAAAAACAAGCTAAAATGATTCTTGTAACTTCTGAGCTCTGAAATCTTGTTTTCTTGCCTTATTCTTCCCTTAGTTATTGAAAAAGCTGCAGCAGAAGCAGTGGAAAAGCCTAATACTGTAACAGGAGGGGGTGGGGGTGAGCTCTGACAAAGGACTTTCATCCATTCCAGCAGTAACTGATTTCAGGCTGTTTACTCTTCGCAAAGGTTTTACTTGGTGCTGACAGGCAGTGGTGTCCTCTGGGACTAAACTGTTTTCCATTTTACTTCAAACCAGCAATACACGTGCATTGAGGAGAAATAGGAAAAGCATCATCCAATCATTTTATTTCTAAATTGTACCAAGAGAACCAAATAAAGGTTTTCCTTTTAAAACAAAATTGTTCTATGTTGCCTGAAAACAACAAATCCTTTACTTGAGGACGGTTCACAATCTCCAGCAGGTCTTCAACATAGTACCACGCTGGTCGTTGTGCTTTATAAATTCAACACTTTCAGACATTACAGGCAAATCTTTGCAACTGGGCTCACTTGATTTGGATGAGGAGAAGTAATCTAATCTTCATTGTGCTGGAGGGCACGATGTCAGCCTGTAGAGGTTTTGCTGGTTGCTCACTGTGTAGAACCTACTCTCTCCTTGGCATTATGGGGGCTGCAAAGAGAAGAGCCATCAGGACCGTCACTGAGGCTGCTGGGCGAGTCTCCAGATGGCTCTGGATCAAGAGGTGTGACCCATGGACCAGTGCTGCTGGGACACAAACCAGGGTCTGATCAACCCCACTGGGTCACCTGGGCCGGAGTGTCTGACATGAAACACCCGATGACTCCAGGTTGAATCACTAACGATGCGTCCCAGTGCATCCTAGGATGTGTCTCGGCATCATTATCCTCTAGGTTAAATGACACCCCACATCAATCCCAGCAAAGATTATGGGGATTCCACCTGATATAAAAGGCTGCATTCTCCTGCAGAGCCAAACAGTGGCAAACTATGTCTTTTTTGAAAGAAACTTCTGTTAGCAAACTTTTACTTTGATGGAAAGCAAGGCTGGTAAACCTAATTAAAACATGTCATTTGGACACATTGTGGTTGAATGAAAACTAATATCAGCCATTTGACTTTGTTCTGTATGTTTGAACAGGCACCCCAGTGGCATGAATTGTGCACATTATTCTCCATGGAACACTCCTTTTGAAAATTGTCTGAGATTAGATCATGTTGTTCTAAGGGATGGAATTCACTGGCCATTCCCGCAACCTCCATGTTTCTGTACTGGAGCTACAGACCATCCCCACCTTCACCACGGATTTTAATCCCTTCCTTCCCAATCCTACTTGCTCTCAATCTTTAAAAATCCTGGTTCTCCTGAACTCCCAGTGTTGGGGTTGACAAATTCACTGACCCCATCGACACCAATTTCCTGTGCAGCCCACACCCCACCTCCACCCACCATCTTGACTTGTGATTGGGATTCTAACAGCTAAGCTGTTCTTCACCTGCTCTGTCTACGAGCACCCAGACTCATCTGAGACCTGGAAGACCACGTTACTACTACTGAGGACCCGGACCACATAGCACCTCTCTTAAAATATGCTACAATTTCCAGATAGAAGCCATGTGAAATGGCCATCTCACACCACACAAGCTTGGAGGTGTTGGAAGAACCTGAATAGTTTTCTCTGGAGCAAAGGAGACTGGGCGGAGTGCTGACAGGATTATGACAAACGTAGTAAAAGGGGGACATCCAGTATCTTTCTTCCAGTGCAGAAATGTCAGATACGAGAGGGCACGGGTTTAATGTGGAGAAGGGAAACGTTTAAAGGAGAAACGCAAGGCAAATTTTTGATACAGAGCAGTAGGTTCCTGAAACGCAGTGCCATGGGTGGTAGGAAGCAGATAAGATAGAAGCATTCAAGAGGCTTGAATATACAGGGAATAGCAGAAGGGCTTACTTTAATTTAGCATCCTGTTCAGCACGGGCATTGTGGGCCAGAGAGCCTGTCACTATGCTGTACTATCCATGTCATATGTTCATGTTCATGAGTGAGCCCATTGTGGTAAGACCACCACTTGGCTGACCTTGTCCAGTCTACATCTGCACAACGTACAGTGCATTTTGTTCTTTACTGTCAGCTGCTAATATCTCTTTCTTCTCTCTATCAGCCATGTGTCCTTGCA
The DNA here is from genome assembly GCF_048418815.1 of Hemitrygon akajei. Lineage (NCBI taxonomy): Eukaryota > Metazoa > Chordata > Chondrichthyes > Myliobatiformes > Dasyatidae > Hemitrygon > Hemitrygon akajei. Next base: position 20,015,494 of record NC_133143.1, on the reverse strand, counting down.
ACTGAGGTTGGAGTGGTTGAATACCATTGTAGATGGCATGTATAAATACGTAAAGCATGCAGTGGTAAACGCTGCAACAATAAATTAAGTCTATCATATAGACAACTCTCTCTTGCAGGAGAGCTTTGATGCTAATCTTTGCCAGGATAGATATTCAATAGAAAATAAAAACGTAATGCAGCACACAATCAATTAATACTTTAAAGTAAACCAAAAAGTGATAGAAATACTAGTAGTTTAGGCTGCATCTCTTTCTTCCCACAGATGCAGCCTGATCTGCTGAGTACTTCCAGTATTTTCTGCCCTTATTTTAATTTTCCAACATTTGCAGTTTTTTTTGTGATTTTCAGTTAATATTTTATGTCTCTTCTTTACAGGGAGTTTTGTACGAACTTGACAAGGTGAGTCATTACAGTGTGTAACTTCCTTCTATGGGATGAGGCTTTGTTTAAGTGATGCTGTATAGCAGGGTATTATATTCTGCTTCAGGACCCTTCTTTCTGACATGGCAGAGGGGCATGGTGTCCAACCAGCTGCTGGACCAGCTTCAGGCGTGGGTGATCAGCTTTGCCCTGATAGGTTTCCATAGCTTCCAGAATAACAGGCATGCTGAAATTAAGTGGCCCACTTAGTTTAAGTTTCGCGTGTGCTCCCTGCAGTGGAGCTTATTTCAGACTGGCATGTTACAGGATCTGGCCATCAGAGATGGTATGGCTCACTTCCCACTGTACTGAGCATTCCTGCCAACTTCCAACAGTTGTACAGCTGTATGCAGAATGGCGATGACATAAAGGTGTTTTTATTATCTTGTGTGATGTGCATATCCTTGGCAAGGCCAGTATTCATTGCTCCCCCTCCGCACTGAATTTCTGGAATTTGGTTAGTGGTGAGCCACCTATTGGAGTCTTTGTGTCAAAGTAATGTTCCAGATGCACTCTAGGAAACTGTACTTGGGGGGCTTTGCAAGCAGAGAACCAGTACTATATGGAAACCTGTTAGTGTTACCAATAGTCTCAGTCACCCTAATTGACACTGTTTAAATGTTTCTCTGTGGTTTTAAATATTTTGTAGTATTCAGGGGAAACCCTGGAGGAAATTCTGTTTCATACATCAACTGTTTGTGAATGTAATGTTCCTGCCAAGAGGGTATACCCAGTCTACAATTAGGTTACATGCCAATAATGATGGATGCTATAGTAGCACGTGGTATTTAAAACAATGTGAAAATTTTAGGTACACGTGTTTAGTATAAAATGTCCTTGGGTTAAGTGTTTGAAGATTTTGTTAAAATCATTAAAGTTCATGGTTTTATTAAAAAAATCTGATATTTCAACCCTAACTTGGCTAAACAAATTAAATTTTGGGACCGTCTACACAACCATGCCAATGAGTTAAGTAAACAGCATTCTGATGTCCCATCACTCTTTGAGTGACCATTTTCTGCCCTTGTTTCAGTGATACAGATTATTTCATCTACTGTTCCGTTCTCTATGTTTGGTTGTGGAATCTAATAACATGTCTTATCTTTGCAGCAAATCAAAGCTATAGAGAGATACTTGCGAAAACTGGAGTTCCACATCAGTAAGGTAAATATCATGGTGGCACAGCTCAACTTAAATCAATCTTGGAATAAGAAGACAATTCTCATTCAAATGAAAAAAAATCAATGCACATTGAAAGTCAACGGGCTAACAGGAAAACATTTCCTTTACAGTATTAATAATTACATTAGTATACATTAATGATATTAATTATACATTAATAGTTACATTAATGAGGTGATGAGACAGAAGTAAGAAGATGTGTTGAATGTCTGAACTAAGAATAAGGATAAATTGTATCAGTTTTAGAATAATTCAACTGTAATAAGAGCAAGAGGTTCTCTCCACTAGCAAGCCGTTAAAGTTAAAATAGGTACAATCTGCTTGTTTCATGGTTACATTCAATAGAAGGGTTTCAATGATATATTACACATAAGGAAGTCTGCAGATGCTGGAAATCCAAAGCAATACCCACAAAATGCTGGAGGAACTCAGTAGTTCAGGCAGCATCTACGAAAATGAATAGTATAGTCGATGTTTTGGGCTGAGACACTTCTTCAGGACTGGAAAGGAATGGGGAAGATGCCAGAATAAAAAGGTGAGGGAGAGGGGAAGGAGCTGGCTGGAAGGTGATAGGTGAAGCCATGTGGGTGGGAAAAGGTTAAGGGCTAGAGAAGAAGGAGTCTGATAGGAGAGGAGAGTGGATCATAGGAGAAAGGGAAGGAAGAGGAGACCCAGGGGGAAGTGATAGGCAGATGAGAAAAGGTAAAAGGCCAGAGTGGGGAATAGAGGAAGAGTGGAGGGCAAGAGAAAAATATTTTACCAGAAGGAGACATTGATATTCATGACATCAGTTTGGAGGCTACCGAGGCAGATTATAAGATTTGCTCTTCCACCCTGAGGGTGGACTCATCTTGACCCAAGAGGATGCAATGAGCCAACCTGTTGGAACAGGAATGGGGTTGGGAATTAAAAGGAAGCTCCCTTTTGGTGCATAGAGCAAAGGTGCTTGATGAGGCAGTCCTCCAATTTACAACAGGTCTCACCCAATGTAGAGGAGGCTGCATCATGAGCACCAGACAAAATAGATGACCCCTGCAGGTTCACAGGTGAAGTGTTGCCTCACCTGGAAGGACTGGGGCCCTGAATGGAGGTGAGGCAGCAGGTGAATGGGCAGGTGTAGCACTTCAGCTGCTTGCAGGGATAAGTGCCGGGAGGGAAATTGCAGAGGGAGCGATCCCTGTGGAATGCAGAGAGTGGGAGGTAAAGATCTGTTTAACGGTAGTAATAACATATTACTTCTGCTGGAAATGTTTCAGTTGAACTGGTAAGTGGTAACCAGTTTAGTTGTGCATGCCGTCCATGCAGATTATTCCATACATTGAGATAGTGTAAAGAGAAAAGCAATAATGGAATGGTTAAAGTATTGCTACAACTACAGTTACAGGGAAAGTGTAGCACGGGTGCAAAGTAAATATCACAAACATAACACAACTAAGCAATTTTAGTCAAGACACTTTAGCCAAATCTGAAAAATAAAGATGTGGGACAAATATGATATGCTAGCTCTCAATTTTCTGCCTGTTTTAAGGAGTGGGAAATGTCTGCTCTGCAGAGAGCAAAGGTTTGGCAAGGCAGTACCCTTAGGGGAAGGATTATAATGAGTTTAGAGTGCATCCAGCAAAAGCTGCTTAGGTTTCTTGATGGTAGTTAGATGCGCCAAGTTGAGGGGGTTGGGAAGCGAAAGAGGGTGAGGAGGTTTTCTATACCTCTGACAGGAGTGCCATTACTTTACATGCTTTATGAACAAGGGGAAGTCACACTACCAGAGCAAGGCAGTAAGATAAACAGGATATGGAAAGGAAGTAATTCTCCAGTAAGATCAGTCATCTACTCTCTCCATAACGTTCCTGTGTCTTCTCTCTTGTGACTTGTTGCTGCTCCTTACTCTTACCAGCTCCTTACTCAACTCTCAAGTACAGTTTCTATTTCAGCACTACTTTCCTCTGGTTAAAACTTTTCTCAAATGTGCTGATATTTTTAATGCATTTCCAGCACTCATTAAAATAGCCAGCTTGGATTGCCGCAATTGCAGTGACCCTTTCCTGACCTCATGAATTGGGAACTGTATTGCTCTGAGGATGTGGCATCAGCATGCATTGGGCAAGATTCGCATTGGTCATATCTGTACACAACAGATCCAACCAAAGGAACAAGTGTCCTAGTAGAATTAGTGACAGGAAACAGGCTGTGGCTCAGAGGAAATGGTGTAACAGGTGGCAGAAATTACAAATGACAGATAGCAGTTGATTTGTGTCTTGAAATTAACCAATTCATGACAAAACTTTTAAAGAGATGGGCTGGCACTCAGAACACGATTTCTGCTCCTTTCACTATATAAATCATATTGAATGAGAAGATTCAATATTATTGTACTTTAATAATTTCCTTTTAATAATACAAGGCACTGATTTGGAGAACTGTGTCAGTATTTAAAACTAAGATGCAGTTAACTGTGTAATGGTAAATGATCTATTCCATGACTTCATGTATCTTGGATAACAAACGGCAGGAACTCCAAAGAGCTCCTAAGTAAATTGAATGCCAGTGGCATATTTCAGATAATACGATCACCCCTGATTTACTTGTTAATGAGTAGGAAACCTGCCTGTGAATTTGACAGCAAATAATGAATTGAAGCAAAGGACCAAACTAATTTGATCTTTTTGTTTCATTGAATCATGCTTTGAACTCTAAGCTCCACACACACAATGCGGGAGGAACTCAGCAGGCCAGGCAGCGTCTATGGGAAAGCGTGAACGGATGATGTTTCAGACCGAGACCCTTCATATGCTTTGAATTCTGTTCTAGTTCTCTCTAGGAGGAAATCTCATGTTTTGTTCCTCCAACCTTTACTTGTCGTGGTCAATCGTCCATATTTATCAATGTAAATTGAAATATTTAACAATTAGTTGTTAATGTTAGGTTACTAGATTACTGGCTTTTTATGGAGTAAGGTGAAAGATGATTTAATTGAATCATAGAGGCATTCAGCATGGAAATAGGCTCTGTGATCCATTGAATCCACATCAATATACACTCATTCTATTTAATTCTCCCAAACATCCCCATCAAATTCCCTCATATTGCATGACTCACCTACTCATTTAGGCCAATTTACAGTGGCCAATTAGCTTACAAAATGTTTGCAATGTAGGCAGAAACTGGAGCATCTGGGCATCAATAAAAATAGAAGCAATTTAATGCAAAAGCAATACTTCCTGCTCCTATTCTGACATGTTGACCATGGCCTCCATTGTGTCACCCTCAGGGTGGAGAAGCAATACCTTATATCCCATCTGGGTACTCTCCAATCAGATGGCAAGAACATTGATTTCTCCTTCCAGTGAACAAATTCCTCCCCCCTATCTATTCCCTGCTCTGACCTTTCACTTCTTATTACTTCTTCCTGCGTCTCCTTGTCCTTCTCTTTCTCTTATTGTCCACTCTCCTCTCCTATCAGATTCTTTCTCCTCCAACTCTTGACCTTTCCCACCCACCTGGCTTCACTTATCACCTTCCAGGAGCCTCTTTCTCCTCCCCCCACCTGAAGGAGGATCTCAACCCGACACATCAACTGTTCACTCTTTTCCATAGATGCTGCCTGACCTGCTGAGTTCCTCCAGCATTTTGTGTGTGCACTTGACATAAACAACTTTTAGCAATAATGTAAATTAGAGGTAGCTGTGTGAATGCTTACTTGAACCTTTGAAAGTAGCTTGAAGTTTGGCTTCCCTTTTCTCTTTTTGAAGTTTCTTGCTCACTTTTAGTTGGCAGAGTAGAATGTTGCCTTCAAAAGGATGAACAAAGGCTCCACTATGCACGGCCATCGGTGGAGATGTGTATAATTCCTGCTCAGTCCCACTGGGACAACTTCTATTCCCTTGTGGTTATTTTTGTTCCTTTTCACACCTCTTGGCGCATCAGTATCACTGTTTTTTTTCAACGAGGCTGAGTTGCTAGCTTGGCTTCAGCACAAATGGAAAGCGTACAAGGGGCCAGCTGGATTCGAACTCAGGACCATTCATGTCGAAGTCTGGTGCTGATGCCGCTGCACCACTGGTCGGCTTCCCTTACAGTTATTTACAAGCAAAGTTCTTAAATTGCCATACACCTTCTGATGGCTGTTTGAAAAACCATTAATGCTTAGTCCCACGTTCCTGTTTCATGCTGATCATGCTGCATGTTCCTTATCTCCAATTAAATTGTATGTGGCATCCTCCCTTCTGAACTTCATGTTTGAGGCAGAATGCTATGGGCCCCACTGGCTTTGAGTGAAAAACTCCCTCTTCCTCTGCTGTTTGTTGTTTTGCTGATGCTTTTGAATTTGGCCCGGTTACCAAAGGGAATCACTCCCACAGGCAATGGCTAAAGCAAATAATGTAGTGGAAGCTAAGCAAGAACTTGAAGAATATTGAGAAAATAAAAGGTTTTGCTGATAGAGTTAGGTGAGGAAAGTGATTATCCTGATTCTGCGTTGTACATCAGAATCAGATCAGGTTAACATCACCGGCATACGTCGTGAAATTTGTTGTCTTTGCAGCAGCAGTTCAATGAAATACATAATAATGGAGAAAAAATTGCAAATTACAGTAAATAAATATATATATAATAGTTCAATTAAATAAATAGTGCAAAAATAAAAACCAAAAAGTGGTGAGGTAATCTATAGTTAACCTGACCACTGTCAACCATATTGTCAGACTTTGCAATATTTGCACACCTTTGCCAGCTTAGATTTAAAAAAAAATTGTTTCTGATAACTATTTACAAAATCTCTATTTATACTGTTCTTTTTCCAAGAGTTTCTTGACGAGAGGATCTAATTAAGTTTCACTTTTTTTTTCATGAGCTAGTTTTAAGTTTATTGAATTAATGGGCAGTTTTACCCCATAATCAGTGGTTACTTGGATGCCAACACGATGTACTTAACTTCCAGTTAAATCATGTGTATCATTCCACATAGACTCTTTGGAGGTTTTCTCTACAATGTAGCTTTCTGAAGCTGTGCAGCTAAATGGAAGTTGTATAGAAAGCTAGCCTTTGCACACTGTAGCCAAGCATACATGAAGACGATGACATAAGTGCTCTTGTTTGGTGTCTATCACTTAAAAACCATGGAAACACATACAGGCAGGCTTAAAAGCAAGAAAGGTGACCTGCAGACAGGAAGCTTCTCAGAGACAAAATTCAGACTCCTATCCCCTCCACTAGGTGCAACATTCTGAATGACTCAGCATGACCAGATGACTGTGTTCATTTCTGGTCACCTCACTACAGGAAGCACGTAGAGTGCAGAGGACATCTACAAGGATGTTGACTGGATTGGAGAGCATGCCTCATGAGAATAGTTTGAGTGAACTTGGCCTTTTCTCCTTGGAGTGACGGAGGATGAGAGGTGACCTGATAGAGGTGTATAAGATGATGAGAGGCATTGATCGTGTGGATGGCCAGAGGCTTTTTCCCAAGGTTGAAATGGCTAACACGAGGGGCATAGTTTTAAGTGCTTGGAAATAGATTAAAGGGGGATGTCAGAAGTAGATTTTTCCACACGGAGAATGGTGGGTGTGTGGAATGATCTGTCAGCGAAGGTGATGGAGGCGGATACGATAGGGTCTTTTAAGGGACTCTTAGATAGATATATGGAGATTAGAAAAATAGAGGGAATTCTAGGCAGTTTCTAGAGTAGGTTACATGTTCGACTGAAGGGCCTGTAATGTGCTGTAGATTTCTAAGTTTCTATAGCAGCAAGAAATGTTTAGAACATCGAACACAGAATAGGGCCATTCTGCCCACAATGTTGTGACAAGTGCATTAAGCTAATGACACACCTAATTAAACTGATTCCTTCTACAAGCACATGATCCATTCTCCACATATTCACATATCAGGAGCCTCTTAAATGCCTTTATCATATCTACCTCCACCTCTACCCCTGGCAGCGCATATCGGACAATCCAAATTTGCCATGCACGTCTCCTTTGAACTTTGCCATATTAACCTATAGCATACCCTCAAGTATTGGACATTCCTACCCTGAATAGGGTACATCTAACTTATCTACACCTCCTGTAATTACATAAACTTCTATCAGGTTTCTCCTCAGTTTCTGTTGCTCTGGAGAAATCACCCTAGTTTGTCCAGCATCTCCTGACATCTCCTGCTCACTAACTCAGCCTTCTCCAAGTATTGATTCTACTATTTTGTGTAAAGTAACCATTTTCTGATGTAAGGTGGGTGAAAGTGGATTTCTTTTCACGTTTATCCAAGTTACAGATTGTTCCAATGAAGTATTTGGGAGACAGAGGATATTAGAAGCAATGACCATGATTTTTCACTCTCTGAAATCAATGAATTAAAAGTAATGAACAACTTGAAAGTGATTTCCTGAATAGATGGAATAAGGAGATAAGGGATAAATAGTTTCAATACCTGCAATTAAAAATCCACCATAATTCTCAATTATTTTCCTGGTTTTAAAAAAGTTAGCTCACGGAACTTCAGTGAATCAGCCTGCTTTTGCATCTTCTGCTTGCAGGTGGATGAGTTGTATGAGACGTTTTGCATCCAGAAAAGACTCAGAGATGGAGCCTCCAAGATGAAACAGGCCTTTGAGATGTCGCCTTCTACTAAAGGTGCCCGAGAAAGTCTGACTGAAATAAACAGGAGTTACAAGGAAAACACGGAGGTATGGTCTTTGCTTTAATAGAATCAGCTTTTGGATTTGCAGTAGGACTGAAAAATGCAGTACATGTTAGCAGCAATAGTTTGCTTAGCAAGAATGTAAAACCTAATGAACAAGTGTAGCTTGGTCAGGTAGAAGATGCTGACCAAGTGATCACCTTTCAGTTGTACTAACAACTTAGGTTTAGACCCTCATCATTTTGGCAACCTCAAATATGATCATCAAACTTTAGACACAAGCAGCAAAAGGACGTGACAATTCATGAGGATGTACAGTATAAGACTGACAGGGGGCATTTTTAGCATGGCATTGTGGATAGGGGCTGACAAATGGTTCCAATGAACTCCTTGGGGTATTAAAGATGGAAGCCACAATTAAGCTATTTAATCAAGCAAGAGAAGCAGAAATGTAACAAGAACTTAAACAATATTGGTTGTCGCTCCTTATTTGGCAATGTTTTAATATCTGAGACTTAAAACAGCAAAGAACCTTAACTCAAACATCCAAAACAGATTTGCTAGATATACAAATAAAGTGTATGTTCTTTGGAGTTTAAAAGAATGAGGGGTGATCATATTGAAACATTTCAGATCCTTTGGAGAGATAACAAGGTAGGTGATGAAATACTTCCACTAGTAAGAAAGTCCTGATTAAATGGACTAGTTAGAAGATCATTAGTTGAAACTTTCAGACTAATGTGCATAGGGACTTCTTACAGAGTGTGATGAATCTCTGGAATTCCCTAACTGAGGGAATTGTGCAGGCCAGACCTTTAGAAGCATTTAAAGCAGAAGTTTATACTTTTTTAAAGATTAGAGAATTGAGAGCATATGGAGAACTGGCACAGAGGAAATGAAGTCTGGGGCAGATAAGCCATGATCATATTGAATGGTCAGGCTGACATGAAGGTCCAAGACTAAGGCAATGAAGGCAAAGTTCATGCCAGTAGTGATGTGGATTTACACACCAGAGCAGGTGAGGACATGATACAAGATATGGTGACGTGTGTAGACCTAGGCAAGTTGTATGGAAGAATGGGAGCTATAAATATGCCATAAGAAAAACTTGACGTACTGTCATTGAAGGTTATGTAAAAGCAAAGAGATAAGGAAGCAATGTTTACCCCCCTGTTATTATATGAATTTGAGTGCAAAGAGGTTGCTGATCCTATGGCATTTGTCAATTTTAAAACTGAGATTGATATGTCTTTTGCTGGGCAAAGAAGAAGACCATTCAGTCTTTGAAATTTATCATTCAATCAAATCCTCCCTCCTCCTGCCAAGCCTACTTTCTTGACCGTTTTCTTATCAAGGATCAAGAAGGCGGGCTTTGCAGCCGGAGAGAGGATTTGGTTCTCCTCCCATTCTTATTTTTTATGAAAATAATCACATGTGAAAATTTGATGGGAGCATGAGTCCACTGAGAAGAATGGAGATATGTGGTACAGGATCTCAACCATTCCTCTATCTCCACATGTTGCCTGACTGTTGAGTTCCTCCAACTTTTACTTTGCTCCAAAAGACCATGAGACATAGGAACAGAATTAGGCAATTCAGCTCTTTGAGTCTGCTCCATCAATAGATCATGGCTGATTTATTATCCCCCACAATCCCATTTTCCTGTCTTCTCCATTGAGAAGAATACATCATGTACCCATAATGCAAAGAATCAGGACAAATATTGTGGCATGGACAAAAGTGAACACTTATACAAGATGAAATTAAGATGGTTACTATGCTTTTGGCATCATTTTTCAAAAAAGAGAGGAGATACATTGTATTTCAGTTGCCTGAGTACAGACTTACAATGGATAAGAAGAAAAAATAGACTAAGGAAATAGGGGAAAGGCACACAATGTCACAATTGACTGCAGAAGCAAACTTGCAAAGAACTAATTTAGCCAAATAAAGGGTCTAGTCTTGAAACTTTGACTGTCCACTTTGCTCTGTAAATGCTGCCTGACCTACTGAGTTCCTTTAGTTTTCTGTCTGTAACTGATGGAATTCAGCCTCATCCATTCTGGTGAATTAATCAATGAGATTTTTCTTCATAATTTGCAATGGTTTTTAGGAAGCTTATGGATTGTGGAATCTAAAGGAGTGAGAAGAGTAAACATTTCTGTGATTGTAAAAGCCAAGGAGAGAATAAGTTAGACTAGGCAATAGTGCAAAAGTTCTTGGAAAGAAGAGGAGAGGCAGAATTGTGCGTATTGCTGAATGGTTAAGTGTAGTGGGGTAAGAGTTGAAGCTATTTGGTCTAGTATTTTCTGAGTAAAGGATTGCCAACAGCAGTAGTATAGAGTTCAGAATGTATAAGGCCGTTGTTTGAAGTTGAAGACTTGCGAATAACTTTGAATGGTTATTTTTATATTGTTGACCTTTATTTAGATATTCCACTGAACCATTGAAACAGAATAAGTACGGTACTTTTAAGATACTAGGCTGAACCTTACAGATATCCAACTAAGAAATTATACTGGAGAAAAGGTAACTCCTGTGGGAATGGCTTTGTAACAGTGAGGCACGACAACCAACAAGCCACATTGGGCTTGTATGTGGTAGAAACAGGAAGGCCAGCATGGTGGGGTCGTGACTGGCTGATCCATCAACAGTCTGCATGACAAAGAGTCAACTGAAAGTGATAAAGAAAGATACTGGATGCAGTGTTTATGGATGGCATTTGAAAATTCAAACATATTAAGGGTAAGATAACGTTCAGTGAAAATGCCACACCCAAGTTTTACAAAGCCTATCTGGTTCTTCATACCATTCATGATAAAGTAGTCAGTGAGCTAGATCGCATTGAGGCTGAAGGAATTCTTTCAAAGGCAAGTGTAGCCCATGGGCAATGCCATTGGTCCCAGTAACACAGAAGAATGGGTCTGTCAGGATCTGTGGTGATTTTAAGGTCACCATCAACCCAGTACTGAACATAGATCAATCCCCTCTGCCTAGGATAGAGGATATCTTTGCAAACCTTGTTTGGAGGAAAACACTTCAGCAAGATTTAGCTACCTACCTACAGATGGAGATGGAAGAAGAGTCCAAAGTGTTTTTCACCATAAACACTCACAAAGGGCTTTATCACTATAATATGTTTATTTTTGGAGTAGCACTTGCACCTGCATTTTGGCAAAAGCTATGGACAAGGTGCTATAAGGCTGCCCAGGCACTCAGTGTTACCCGGATGACATCATTGTTACTGGCAAGGAAGAAAAAGAACATCTCCAAAATTTCAAGACAGTATTAAAAAGATTAGAGGATTATGGGCTCAGCGTGATGCAACTCGTGTGAATTCTTTAAACCAAGCTTCGCTTACTGTGGTCACACCATTGTGTGGTTAACTTGCAGATTGAATCAGTGTAAGGAAGACAAATGCAATGGTAGCATTCATTTTGAGAGGACTAGAATATAAAAGCAAGGATGTAATGCTGAGACTTTATAAGGCATTGGTCAGACCACACTTGGACTATTGTGAGCAGTTTTGGGCCCTTTACCTAAGAAACAATTTGTTGGCATTGGAGAGGGTGGAGAGAAGGTTCACGAGAATGATTGCAGGAATGAAAGGGTTAACATATATGAAATGTTTGATGGCTCTGGGCCTGTACTTGGAGTTTAGAAGAATGGGTGGGGGAGATTCTCATTGAAACCTATTGAATATTGAAAGAGGTAGAGTGGATGTGGCCAGGAGATTTCCTATGGTGGGAAAGTCTAGGATTAAGACCAGAGGGCACAGGCTCCGAATAGAGGGTCATCCATTTAGAACAGAGATGAGGAAAAAAAATCCCTAGCCAGAAGGTGGTGAATCTGTAGAATTTATTACCACAGAAGGTTGTGCAGGCCATTTCACTGGGTATATTTAAGATGGAGGTTGATAGGTTCTTGATTAATGGAAGTGTCGAAGGTTATGGGGAGAAGGTAGGTGAATGGGGTTGAGAGGGATAATAAATCAGCGATAATGTAATGGCAGAGCAGACTTGATTGGCCGAATGGCCTAATTCTGCTCTTATGTCTTATGGTCTAATGGACTTAAAAGTGGATACTGGAAAGATGAAGGACGGAACTGAACAGCTCACCTACACAGTGGAGATTGCATCTGATATCATCTGGAGACAAAGCATCGATCAGTTGAGGAGAGCAGAGTCAATTGTTAGAGAAGGAAGATGGCTAGAACTATCAAAACCACTTCTGCAGTTCCATAGCAAACTCCTCCAACCACCAAGGGGGAAGCCACAGAACCTGAGATTGTTTCACATCACAAGTCTCATCTGCCAAACAAAGTAATCCCACTGTCAGGAAAGATGTTATTTCACAAAAGTAAGAAAGCATCCACTGCAATTAAATTTTTATGCCCAAATGGGACAATTTAACATTTACTATGCTGTGGATGTCTATAGAGCTAAGCCGGTAGGAGCACTGAGTACTTAATATTTCAGTAAATCCTTGAGTAATATTGTAAATAGATTGTTTGATTAAGCATTCTTTGTTGTTCAATTAATTAATTATGGGTTATATGTAAAAGTACGTGAATGGCATATGTCATCACGCCACCATATCATAAGTCAGCACCTCGCTTAAAGTAAAAACGAACATACACAAGTTACATCCCAGCTCTGTGTTTTTGCTTTCAGTTGGATTTTATGTTTTGAGTTACAACCACATAAGGAACCACATTTTATTAGCAATCAATCAAATCACCCTTACATATTGAAAATCTCTAGTCTTGCATTTTGTAATTTGATAACTCCCACCATCTGGCACATTTTGAATATGTTGTACAGATCTGTACTAATTAATTCTAACTAAGATCTAAAATTATTAAGGTCTGTACTGATCTGCAGCTGATTGACTTCCCAGTGAAATTTTGCAATCTCAGCTGACAATTTTTCAAATGTACATAAACTTTGTTACCGACATTTTGCAGAATCTTCTTGTGACCTAGTGAGCATCTAAAAAATTAGTGTTAAACGAACAGTTCTCCTGCTCAGAGGAAAATGGAACAGGGGCAATTTCTGTGATCTGGCATTTTCTGTAGCCCTGCACTGGTCAGGTCTCAAGGATGCCGGACTAGAGAGTTTTGAACTGTAATAATGCAACATCTAGATTGTTTTATCATTGTCACATTGTTGTGATTGTTGGAACATTGAGCAAGGATCACTCTCCTTGCCCAAGGCCCAGTAATAGTGGAAGGATATTGATACATAAATAATTATCAAATGACAAAGCTAACATCAGATCCCAAACTGAGTCTTTAAAGGAGGAAGTCTGTGGTTTATTCTGCAGAGCACTCCGCAATGCGTTTCACACTGAAGTTGAAGGTATCAATAGCCATTGGGTTCCTTGCACATTCTTTCCCCTTCCCTGTGAAAATAATCCATAAGACCATAAGATATAGGAGCAGAACTAGGCCATTTGGCCCATCGAGTCTGCTCCACCATTTCATCATGGCTGATTCATTTTGCCTCTCAGCCCCAATCTCCTGCCTTTTTCCCGTATCCCTTCATGTCCTGATCACTCAAGAATCTATCAACCACTGCTTGAATATATATCAAGACTTAACCTCCACAGCTGCCTGTGGCAACGAATTCCACAGATTCACCACTCCCTGGCTAAAGAAATTCCTCCTCATCCTGTTCTAAAAGGACGTCCCTCTATTCTGAGGCTGTCTCTTCTGTTATTAGACTCTCCTACCACAGGAAACATCCACTCCACATCCACTCTATATGTTTCATCAATTGTTCTCAAGTAGGAGTTCCTTTCTAAAACAAAAGAAGTAACTATTATTCATGAAATCTTTGAACAGGCAAGAGGAAGTATCTCATTAAACAACACTAGCATATCTAATACTTTGCACTAGTCTTTTGTATTGTAACAAATAAGTCTAATACATCTGGAACTGACAATGATTTCTTTTACTCTCAGGCCCTGTGCTCGCTGGAGGTGGAGATTGGAAACTTGCTCGGAGAATTTCACATTAAGATGAAAGGCAAGTATTCACGGAAGAAAGCTGGCACGCGTTTTGTTGTTGGTTGGTAGAGTAAAGAATAATTTTACGTGCTCTCTTAATGCATCACAGCCTGATGGGAAATTAAGTAGAAATTCTAACATGTAATATTGATGACTTTTGCTCTGAAATAGAAAATATTGTGCTTGTATTTTGAAGTTGTATCTCCTACAAAGAACTATCGCAACCAACATCATAGCCATGAGGTGTCAACATTCGTTAATATTGAACATTAATGAAGTGGCAGAAACACTCAACCGATCACACAGAATGTTGACTGACCAGAAGCATTAGGTCTGTTCTCCTTTCCACAGATGCTGCCTGAACTGCTGAGTGTTCCCAGCAATTTTCTGTTTTTACTCTAGATTTTCAGAATCTGCAGAATTTTGCCTTTTTAGTTCTTTAACATAGATCTGAGTAGATTACACAGATGGGTTTTTCAGAATTTTTTCTCTGCAACCACCTCACTATCCATTCCCCATCCTCCTCTGCTCTTGAATGCTCTATCTTTTATGTTCAAGTAAAAGGTTTAGTATTGCGAGAATTTCTTGTTTAAAGCCCTACTTGCCATTTTTGTAGTGACTTGAAAATGGCTGTTTGAAAAAATTAACTGGTAATTCTTCTTTCCAGATGAATATATAACTCCAGATTTGGAAAGTGGGAGAGAAATTTAATCCCGGTTATGGAACAGCGGTAGAAAACCCACCTCTGAACTGCACTGCTGTGGTTCATACTGCGCCTGTCTGCTGACATTCAGTGTACACTGCCACAGGTCTCAGCCTATGACTGAAAGCAAACTGAGGACCTATTGCCCTCACAGGCAGAAGTGGAGAGGGCTCTGGCTTCTTGCATCCACGTTCTTCATATTGGAAGTGACAGGTTCCTGATCCTGCACAATGAGATTGACACATTGAAGTACTCTGTACATCTCCCTCTCACCTGGCCTTCTTTAATAATTTAATAAAATCCCATTGACCTGATAGTTGGAGTTCAGGCAGTTTCCCCTTCACTAACAGTGAAATAGAGTTGATATCCCAAGCTGAAGTTCCAAGGCTCACCTCAGCTGCTTAAAGTGCAAAGTTTTGAAATGGATTCTATGCAGGCTTGAAGTTCTAACATTGTCTTGATCTACCTTGGACTTTACAGGTTTAGCTGGTTTTGCCCGCCTTTGTCCTGGCGATCAATATGAGGTAAGTGGTTTGTAACTTAGTTTTAGTCACACAAGTGAGACATGGCGATTCAATTGTTGAGAGGAATATTGGTCCTCATTGAGTTGATAATGGGTCAGTTTAACTTAATAGTGGTAAAAATAAACATGCTTGACACCTTTTGCTACACATTTTCAGTAACTTGATGTTCTGCAAGTCTGAGTAATGTTCCTATTCAGAATGATCATTCTTGCTAATGAAACTGGAACAAGTGCTGGAGAGGGTGGTGGTTTGAGAACAGAATAAGTCATTTCCTAAATTTTGAAATATAATTAGAGATGTTCCTATGCATGCTAACTGATTTGTTTTATCTTTACCAAGATCTTTATGCGTTATGGTCGTCAAAGGTGGAAATTAAAAGGCAGAATAGAAATAAATGACCGGCAAAGCTGGGATGGAGAAGAAATGATCTTCTTGCCTCTGATTAATGAATTATTCTCAATTAAGGTACATGAACAGCTGAGTATAGACATTGGAGTAATTCAGAAACTACTGTGCTTACCAATCACATTACATTACCTGCCATTTCTGAAGGTTGATTATGTGTCTCTTGATCACAAGGCCTAGTCACATGATGCTGTGGTTTACAAATACTATTGAACCAAATGTGTTGAAGGTTTGTCTCTCTGTCATATAAGATGCAGGTGAAAGCCACTACGGTCATGCAAAAATAGTCATAGTTCTTTAAAAAGAACCAGAAACTGAAGGTGGCACTCAGCCACACAGCAGCAATAAAGAAAGTAAATGGTAATACTTTAGGTATATCCTGGACCTGATCAGGCCACCCAATGGGTCAGAGGCAGAGTTCTTGTACTGACATTGGAGTTTACTAACTTCTGTGTCATTTTACTATGTTAACTTCTTGCAAGTTTTTCATACTTTCCCACTTCAAGAATGTATGCTGGACTTTGGATCTGTCATTCATCTCCCTTTTTAGTCCATTTAATTTCACAGCTCATCCTTCCCCTGTTCTAATGTTTGCATTCTCTGTTTGACTTCTATGTGATAAAGACTTCACTATGCCCAGATGATTTACTGATCTGACACGCAAGATTTTCCTGCTTCCAGCATTGTTTTCAAATTGTGTCATTTATACTTTGGAACAAAATGAAAAGTGATCCCACAAAAGCAGAGGAGTTCCTGCAGCATTCTGACTTTGTTTTGCATTCTGTGCAAAGATTGTAGCTTCATTTTACAATTCTTGTGTCTCTATAACATAATTCCTTTCCTTGCATTTTGCTCACCATCTAATTGTACACTCATTGGATCATTAAATGCCCCCATGCCTTTCTTTTCTTCTGAGATAATTATCTTTCAGAAACATTTCTGAATTGGCTTTGAGAAATGACATACCTTTGGAGAAATACTCAAATTTCTCCCTGCAGAATTTACCCTGACATTTATCAATGAAGCTACTGGATAGCCCTTTTGGGCTGTTGGTCCCAACTATTCCTGTAAATTTAAAAGAAAGGCTTGATGCTGACACTGGAAAAAAGGGAGAGCAGTTAAATGAATACTTGCTACAGGCTCCTTGGTCTTATCAGTCACAGCAGAAATCCAGCAGCTGAAGTAATTGTTTTTTAAACTATCAGATTGAAATTGCATCAATGGAGCATTCAGAATTCCTTAAAAGGATGTCTCTGTTTCATGTCTAGCTGTTTGTAGTAAATTCAACATGATCACTTTCAGGAATCCAGTATCTTTTTATCACTATTCATTCAGTAGATGCTCACTTGACTCATTTCTCAATGATGCATCTGGCTGAGAAAGTTGAAGTTACAAACTCTCAATTAAGGCTAGTACTGTATTGTAAAGATAAGTTATTAGTGCTAGTGACCCTGGCCCTGGTCTGCAGTTCAGTTCAACAGGAAAGTTCTCCTTGACAGCTGGTTGATTTTGTGGCTTTGATGAATTTCTTCTCTTAAACTAATGCCACTCACTGTTGTTTAATCATTTCTTATCTTGGTGCCGATCAAGAATAGTGATATTGTAGATTGCTTGCTTTTGTTGCCTGGGTTACATTTCAAAGTAGCTTCAGGGTGCGAAATGCTTGAGATTAAATTATTCTTAAAACACAGGCTTTTGGACATTGTTGAATTCAGCAAAAATTTAAAATTCACTGCAAATCTTTCATGCAAAGATTAAAAAATAACATTACTAATGGTTTTACACTTAGGACTACTGACCTGTGAGGTCAAGAAGCAAATTATATTGCATTCAATTTTACACCCACGTGTTTGCAGTGCTTGGGGAAATTGCTGGTGTTGCCTCACTAGTGAAAGGGAAAATGTGGATAAAGGACTTCTGTTTGATGTGACCTTTAAGGTAGATTAGCTTTCCACTTGCTGTACACTTGGCAACTGGCAGCAGCAATATCTTACTGTGGAAGCCCTACATGAAGGGAGCAGAGCAAGAAATGATAGAGTCTGTGCTCACTAAAAAGGACAAAGACACTATGGAATAGGACTGCCACCAAAGATAATGGAGCTGGTAAAACCACATGCATCTATTAACTCAGAATCACACAATCAGAATGACACATTTTCTCCATTTAATCTCTCTCTCTCTCTCTCTAGGTGTCAGAATTGAAGGGTCTGGCAACTCATCTCCTGGTCGGCAGTGTCACTTGTGAAACAAAAGATCTATTCACAGCCCAACCTCAAATGGTTGCCGTCGACATCAATGACCTTGGAACTGTGAAGCTAAACCTGGAGGTGACGTGGTAGTA
The DNA here is from genome assembly GCF_048418815.1 of Hemitrygon akajei. Classification (NCBI taxonomy): domain Eukaryota; kingdom Metazoa; phylum Chordata; class Chondrichthyes; order Myliobatiformes; family Dasyatidae; genus Hemitrygon; species Hemitrygon akajei. The sequence continues at coordinate 19,997,269 of NC_133143.1, read as the reverse complement.
AGTAATGGATGTTGACCTCTATTATTCCATAAATTTCAATAGTTCTATTTAATGTCAGAGAAATGTATACAATAAACATCATGAAATTCTTTTTCTTCACAAACATCCACAAAAACAGAGGAGTGCCCCAAAGAATGAATGACAGTTAAATGTTAGAACCCCAAAGCCACCCCAGCTCCCCCCCTCACAAGCAGCAGTAAAACAATGACCCCCCCCCCCATGAGCACTCAAGCGTGCAGCAAAGCATCAATAAAGACACAGACTTGCAGTACCCCAAAGACTACTCGTTCACCCGGTAATTCAACATACCACAGGCTCTCTCTCTCCTTAATACGGGAAAAAGAGGTGTCCCCTTTCACAGCGAGAGGGGAGACAGAACAAAACAAATCGCTGATTTATGATGTTGAAGTTCTTTTGCGTCGCTGTTTCCAAGCTCTGTGCCCGAAGATCTTGGGTCTCTGGCACACAGCCAGCAGCCAGCTTGCTGCTTTCGATCTTCCGTCTACTCCCACGACACACCAGGCGGCGGCACCGACCTCGAATCCGCCCGCCTCCAGAGCCACGGAGATCCAGCACCCTGAAGGCACGCTGGTCTTCTAGGCCGCGTCCTGTCTGTCATGTTTCTGAGCTCCTTGGCTATCCACGTTGTTGAGTAGCATGGGTTTTACTAAAAAATGGAAACAAATCAGGATGTGCAGTGCCAAAAACAAAGCACTGGGCATTCCAGTTTCACAACCTTCATGTTTCAAACACATCTGTAACATAAATATTTCATTTGATCTTCTTCACATTGTGAAGTACACACATGTCCATGGCCCTAATCAGTGGAAATTTTGCTAAAATACATTTTGAGAATTATTCTTATTCTAAGGGTACTACTAATAATAAACAATGACAATTGCTGGCACTGAAATGTGTGATGACATTTGCGGGCTGCCCCCAGCACATCATTAGGTGTGCTGGTTATTAATGCAAATGACACATTTCACTGCATGTTTCGATGTACTTAGATAAATAAATCTGAAATCTAGTAGTGGAGCGAAGCATGGGGATTGCAGAATGAGGCTACAAAGTACAGGCTTTGACACTCCATGTACAGGTATACTTCCAATTTAGCAGTGAATTGCAGGGACCCTACCTAGTAAAACCCATAAGAGTATGTCTAGAGTGTCTGTTGTTCTCGAATTGAAAGTAGGTTGTAGGACTTTCTTTTCTAGAAAGCTACAACTGAACTTGGCTTCACCACCCATTCAGATCATAACTACTCTTCCAACACATTTAAATCCCTTTAAATCCATACATTACGGGTTTATGCCAGTAAGAAGTGTCACTATTCGACTTTACTTACTCTGTCTAGGGTAATCCAGGATGCTGAATATTTCCATTGAATCCCTCCACCCCTCAGCTCATGTCACTGGTCTATCCACCAAATTGGTCCCATATCACCAGACCATTTTACTGAATCATTTCATTTCTCTTTCAAAAGCCTTCATAACCTTTTTGAAGTTTTATGCCCATAATGGGACATAATGCTTCATTTATGTCCAGAATGGTTTTAAGGAAGATTTAACATTACTTTGCTGCTAATGCCTTTATTCACGGGGATTCACTCACACCTTTAGAATTAAACCCTGTATGTTATTCTGTTTCTCCTCATTCTTTCTAGCAAAATATGTCACTTCACACTTCTGTGTTTTGAGTTTTATCTCACACCTGTCTGGCCATTCCACCAACTTTCCTTTGTTCTCTTGAAGTCCAACTCTGTCCTCCTCGCTGTTTACTGTACTTGTCTCACTTAGACAGACATAGCGGGGTTGCTTTTTCTGAAGTTTTGCCCAGTGTATCCAAGTCTAGTAAATGTATTAGATAGCAATGGTCCAATTATTGACACCTACAGAAAATCCACTGCAGACTCTTCCTCTCTCCTGCTCAGTGTTGTATTCATTCTGCAGCTGCCAAGTTTGCTCCTGCAGCTGGGGGCGGGGGGGGGGGGGGGGGGGTCTATTTTGCTATCAAGCAGACACTTGTAACGACATTGTTTTTTTCCTTGTGTATTTGCAGTCCATTTGATAAAGAAGACCTGACTCCATCCACTGGCAATCTGCACAAAGCTACCAGTGTACAGAGGCGCAGTTCCATATATAGCCAAAGCACACCAGAAACACCCACCTTTGATGACTTCTCCTTCTTTGTAAGTAACGCGCTCCATTGAAAACCATGTACAATTAAGTAAAATATGCACGCTGATAAATAATATTTAAAACAACGGGGTATGGCTTGTGCTTTTCTGTGAATTGTAACTTCCCTTATTTTCTGTTTGTAACTGTTGACTCACATTGCAATGATTTTGAAGATTCATCGTGGACAAATTTGCTGATGATACTAAGCTGGGTGGCAGTGTGACATGTGATGAGGATGTTAGGAGAATTCAGGGTGACTTGGATAGGCTGGGTGAGTGGGCAGATACTTGGCAGATGATGTTTAATGTGAATAAGTGTGAGGTTATCCACTTTGGGAGTAAGAACAGGAAGGCAGATTATTATCTGAACGGTGTAGAGTTGGGTAAGGGAGAAATACAAAGAGATCTGGGAGTCCTTGTTCATCAGTCACTGAAGGTGAATGAGCATGTGCAGCAGGCAGTGAAGAAGGCTAATGGAATGTTGGCCTTTATTACAAAGGGAATTGAGTACAAGAGCAAGGAAATCCTCTTGCATTTGTACAGAGCCCTGGTGAGACCACACCTGGAGTATTGTGTACAGTTTTGGTCTCCAGAGTTAAGGAAGGACATCCTGGCTGTAGAGGAAGTGCAGCGTAGATTCACAAAGTTAATTCCTGGGATGTCTGGACTGTCTTACGCAGAGAGGTTAGAGAGACTGGGCTTGTACATGCTGGAATTAAGGAGATTGAGAGGGGATCTGATTGAAACATATAAGATTATTAAGGGATTGGACAAGATAGAGGCAGGAAATATGTTCCAGAAGCTGGGAGAGTCCAGTACCAGAGGACATGGTTTGAGAATAAGGGGTAGGTCATTTAGAGTTAAGGAAAAACTTCTTCTCCTAGAGAGTTGTGGGGGTTCTGGAATGCACTGCCTCGGAAGGCAGTGGAGGCCAACTCTCTGGATGCTTTCAAGAAGGAGCTAGATAGGTATCTTATGGATAGGGGAATCAAGGGATATGGGGACAAGGCAGGAACCGGGTATTGATAGTAGATGATCAGCCATGATCTCAAAATGGCGGTGCAGGCTCGAAGGGCCGAATGGTCTACTTCTGCACCTATTGTCTATTGTCTATTGACAATAAATCATTGTTTATTATCCCAATGCTTCAGTTTGACTCGTCAGTTGATCACAATAAGGAAGGAGTAGACTAGTGTACATTAGGATGTCAGTAAAAACTCAGCAGCTGCATCTCTCTGCAGACTGTCAAGCTGAAATGCAAAACCTACTTATTCCCAATCCAGTTCAAGAACAAAGCTTATCATAGTTTTGATCTTAATTGCTTCATTTAGAATAGTGATGATTGGTGTGCAAGGGGCATTGCAGTCGTACAGCAGATGTTGTTTAAGGTTGGAGTTAAGTAGAAGTCAGCTTCCACTGGGTTCTGCGGAACTTATGTCTATCGAGGTGATGAAAAACAGGAAGTCTTGACATTTGCATATCCCATTATGACAAAACAATCACTGTGGCTGAATTATATGTTCTGACTGCAAGTGAAATAACAGAGGCATTAGTTTTCATTTGTTAATTTGAGTGGATGAAATATTCTGCATTCCAGAACCTTGCTTCCTATAAGTGACATTCTGTGTCAGGACTGCCAACTTGTGAAATCCCATCCCACACCTCCAAAAGAAATGCTTCTTAATTTATTGCTTCAAATGAAATCAGATTTGTTTCAATTTGTTTTAGCAGTTATAGATACAAAATTTTTGGCTTATAAAAAGCAAACAGCTGAAGGTTATAGGTTCAGAAGGAAATCAGCACATTATAGTATTAATGGCAAGACTCTTGACAGTGTGGAGGATCAGAGGGATCTTAGGGTCCGAGTCCATAGGACGCTCAAAGCAGCTGTGCAGATTGACTCTGTGGTTAAGAAGTATGGTGTATTGGCCTTCATCAATAATGGAGTTGAATTTAGGAGCCGAGCCTGGGCAAGGTTTTTTTCTTATGGAAGACTGGCAGTTGCCCAAGCTGCAAGTCTCCCCTCTCCACGCCACCAATGTTGTCCAAGGGAAGGGCATTAGGACCCATACAGCTTGGCACCGATGTCATCGCAGAGCAATGTGTGGTTAAGTGCCTTGCTCAAGGACACATACACAGCCTCAGCCAAGGCTCGAACTAGTGACCTTCAGATCACAAGACGAACACCTTAACCACTTGGCCATGAATCAATGCAACTATATAGGACCCTGGTCAGACTCCACTTGGAGTACTGTGCTCAGTTCTGGTCACCTCACTACAGGAAGGATGTGGAAGCCATAGAAAGGGTGCAGAGGAGATTTACAAGGATGTTGCCTGGATTGGGGATCATGCCTTATGAGAATAGGTTGAGTGAACTTGGCCTTTTCTCCTTGGAGTGACAGAGGATGAGAGGTGACCTGATAGAGGTGTATAAGATGATGAGAGGCATTGATCATGTGGATAGTCAGAGACTTTTTCCCAGGGCTGAAATGGTTGCCACAAGGGGACACAGGTTTAAGGTGCTGGGGAGTAGGTACAGGGGAGATGTCAGGGGTAAGTTTTTTACTCAGAGAGTGGTGAGTGTGTGGAATGGGCTGCCGACAACGGTGGTGGAGGCAGATATGATAGGGTCTTTTAAGAGACTTTTAGATAGGTACATGGAGCTTAGTAAAATAAAGGGCTATTGTTAAGCCTAGTAATTTCTAAGGTAGGGACATGTTCGGCACAACTTTGTGGGCTGAAGGGCCTGTATTGTGCTGTAGGTTTTCTATGTTTCTATGTTTATTTGTTAAGGACAAAATATGTTTGGGAGGGATGCTAATGGTGACTGAATTGATTTGAAATGGTTTATTATTACCACCTGTATAGAGATACAGTGATAAACTCAGTTCTGCATGCCATTCATACAAATAATTCCCAAACATAAGTGCAATGAGGTAGTACAGGGGAAATACAATACAATAATAATTTGAGACGACACGGTAGCATAGTGGTTAGCACAACAGTTTACAGTACCAGTGACCAGGGTTCAATTCCCGCCACTGCCTGTAGGTAGGTTAATTGAGCATTGTAAATTGCCCCATGATTAGACTAGGATTAAATCAGGGTTGCTGAGCATCGTGGTTCGAAGGGTCAGAAGGGCCTATTCTGCGTTATATCTCAATAAATAAATAAATGAACGAGCAGCATAGGATGGAGAATATGGTGTTACAGTTAGAGTTCAGGTGACCAATAATGCACAACTTGTCAAGTGCCATGTCAAGGTAGATTGTGAGGGCAAGAGTTTGCCTTTACCAGACAAGAGGTCCATTCAAGAATCTCATTTTTAAGCTTTTGTATTTTCTGTCCAATGGAAGTGCGGAGAAGAGAGGATGTTCAGGCTGGGAGGGGCCTGTGATTATGTTAGCTGCTTATCCAAGGTAGAGAAAAATGTAAATAGAGTTCATGGAGGGGAGGCTGGCTTTTCATATTAGGAGGTAATTCTGGGTTTCTAGTTGGAATTCTACTGTATGCATCTTTTTGAACTATATAGGAACCAAGTCTGCTGTTGGCATAATTATGTTTTATTGTGGAGCCACAGTTGGGCTCAAGAGAAAAGTCAGTTTGTAATCCACCTAGAAGATTGGCTACTACTTAGACAGAGGACTCACCTAGACGGTGTAAAGAAATTAGATTTGCATAATTTGTCTATGATCTGAGTAACTGCTTGTTCTTCTGATTGGCGCAGAATGACTCTCCAAGTTTCACTACCCAATGGAGTTAGTGGATCATGTATCTTTATTGTGTTGGTGAGAGATAGAGAATTATTCCCATTATTCCATTAATATATGAATGGAATTTGATGTGAAGATATAGAAAGTTGAAAATGACAGGTAAAATTCAGATGTATTTCGCTGAGTGCTAACAAATTGACTAGGTTTTATTCAGTTTTAAAGGCAAATTGTTGGTAAGATTCTAGCTGAGATTAGGTCACGATGATTTGAGAGCTACACCAAGATACCTGATCCACAATATTACTCCTTTTGATAAATTCCTATTATAGTAGCAAATACCTGAAGAAGATAGAACACTTACTGCCTCTTCATTTGAATGAGTATCCACAATAGGAGCACATACTCATAATTTGAGAAAACTGTTTTGAAACTGTTTAAGATAAATCTCATTTGGCAGAATTAGAGATTTCACTGAATTTATGGACTGCAGAAGGAATACAGTTACAAATTTAGTATGTGACTCTGATGGATTCCTAAATTATGAGACTTGCGTGCATTTATGAATATCTCCCCTCTGATAAAGGTAAAGCAAAGAGCATAAATTTATTTGTAATATTTCACTGTGTCAGAAATTCCAAAGTCATGATCAACTAATGGTGCCCTTCTGAAAAGTAACCACTCTGGAAGTACAGCCCGTGTGCCAATAAATCTCACTAAATGGCATTTGAATGTACAGTATATGGAAGATGAGGAACACTCGTTGCTTTTTATCTCAGCCATTTAGACTTTGAGAGAATCAAGGGGTAAGAAGTTAATGCTGAGGCAAAAGATCAGTCATGATCTTATTGAATGGTGGAGCAGGCATGAGGGGATAAATAGCCTTCTCCTGCAGCTATTTCTTCGATTCTTATAGAGATCGAACATGGGACATGTTGAAGCATTCAGCTTCTTCCATTAAGTGTCTAACACATGCACTAATTCTTTAAATTCTGACATTCAAGAAATGCCTGAAGCCGCCAGCAAACAGACTGCGGCTGTCATTTATAGATGCTCTGCGGGACACATTCTTTGACAAACTGCAACGGAGTCGCTCATTCAGTGACCTGCCATCACTTAGGCTGTGGCCTAGGGAAAGGCCGGAACACTACGTGAGTCGCCTTTGTGGGAGTGATCTCTCTCCATGAGTGAGATTTTGCCAGCTGCATGTGTGTGTGGGTTTTCCTGTCTCAGCTGCTGCTGATTCTCCAGAATTCTTGTGTGTGCCACTCCGCATCAACCTGTTAGTGTGAAGAAGCAAAAACTTGTGCTGGAAAGACAAATTCTTTTGTGTACCATTGCAGGTCATCTATAGACGTGAAAAAGCTAACTCCAGATGTTTGTCCAGATATATGCACATGATTTTCCCCAATGACTAAATTCACATGTTCTTGATCTAACAGGTTCTGGATAGGTTTCGATTTCCTTCTGATTAGTTAGATGATCAGTTTTACTACCTAATATGAACTGAAACCACCTGCATTCAGTTAGGTATGATGTTAGCAGGTCCAGTGAAGACTTGGCACCAGATTTCTGGAATGAAAATCTAGCTGTTATTATAAGTATCTAATTTTGTGGCAGAAAACCATCCAGAAGATCTCCGTATTGTTAAAAGTCTTTGATGAGCCCATAGAGCTTCAGATTTTCAGAGCTTCTGAAATTGCTGCCTGTTTTCCTCCAACTTTTGCATCTGACAGAGCCTGGCACAATTGCTCCTCTCGAGCAGCCTTGCTACTGCCCCGATGTTCTTGCAGGAGACCGAGCAGGAAAAGTTAAGGCCCTGCTTACGTGTACACTTGGTGCACGGACCAGTTCCTCAGCTCTCATGCCGGAGAATCTGATAGCTGAAGTGAGGGGGAGATGTGGAATTACTGTCCTCCAGCCCTTGATTCTTTTCACAACAGAACGTTGAACAAAGTTGAGGGAGATTTAATCTGCTTTCCAATTTTAGTTATTCGTTTTCATGATTACCTGTCAATCGAAAGGCCCCTCCATTAGCTGCCTGCTGAAGTTTTGCAAGCAGCTCAATATTAACTATCAAAATGCATTTTTTTGCCTAAGGAGTACCAGTGGTAATTCTCATCTAGAGAGTATTGACAGTGTAAAGCCAGCCCTATCAATAAACTGCCTATAATACATCTCATGTGATTTTCATTCCCATTGAGGTAAACATGGTTTGCCAGATGAAACATGCATTTGGAAGATTACGCACCTGATTTTATTCCCAATACCTCTTTGTGCTCAATTGGCATAATAGTGACCAATGGAAAACAATTTCAGGTTCGCCAATGACTGTAAACATAAGCTCAACATATTTTACTGCAAAGGTTTCAAAGCAGCTGACATTAAGAAATAGCTTTGCTTAAGCTGCCTGACAACACAAGAGAAATTCAAAATAAGGCAGGCTTGAAACCCTTACTATTCCTAACAATGTTAATATGCTTTTTGTAATGACACTTTCCAATGGTACTTCCAACAATCATTTAGAGAAGAATTTGCCCACCAAGTTTTTGACCGCATGGAGCCTTTTATCTACCGTGTTAATGCACAGTTTTATGACATTTTATGGTCCAATTTGATCAGTAATTTTCCAAAGATGCCATCTTATTTGTAAAGGAGTATTTACTATAAAATGTTTCAGTCAATAGATTCTAAGATAAGTATTTTTTGTTCTAGTCTTCGCAGCTTGAAAATTGTATCTTTGATGAAGGGAACTTGACTGGTGAAACATCCATCTCTCTTAATGACTGTTGTCTTGCAAATGGCAACTGTGGCAATCAGCCTGAACTGGCATCCACTAGTCGAGTCTATTCTAACCCTGAAATTATTTTGATTCCACCGGATACTCAAGATGAAGACTCAGAATCTCAGTCAGCAACAACACAAATAAATGGTGACTCAGCAGCTACAGATACAATAGAGAGAACTGGTGATTCGCCTTCAGCTGAATCAGTGCCAGTAGAAGAGATCAAAGACACTGGGGACACGTCACCTCTGCAAATGAAACACCGCCATCCACTGTTAGACCATGACGGTGATATATTTTTAGAACCTAATGTCACAGTGGCAATCCTTCAAGATTCAGATGAAATGTCTGATCTAAAGCCAGTGGAACTGGATCCCTATGAAGGTAATCTAACCAAGCAACTGGTGAAGAGGTTGACTTCAGCAGAAATGGGGCTAGCTTGTGAGGGGCAGGACACTGAATGCTTCATTTCCAGTGATTATGCAGGAATGCAGTCTACCTCACGGATGAGTCTGGAAGAAGCTCTGCAAGGTCTCCTGCTTTCACTGGAACCACACAAAGAGCAATATAAAGAACTTCTGGACTTGGATCAAGAAGTCATGCGACTTGAGGACCTGCTGAAGGTCAGTATATTAATTGGTATTGGTACTGGCATTGATTTATTATTTGGTCTGGTATGGAAGTGCTACTGCACAGGACTGAAAGAAGCTGCAGAAGGTTGTAAACCTAGTCAGCTCCATCTTGGGCACTAGCCTACAAACTACCCAGGACATCTTTAGGGAGCAGTGTCTCAGAAAGGCAGCATCCATTATTAAGGACCTCCAGCACCCAGGGTATGCCCTTTTCTCACTGTTACCATCAGGCAGGAGATATAGAAGCCTGAAGGCACACACTTAGCGATTCAGGAACAGCTTCGTCCCCTCTGCCATCCAATTCCTAAATGGACATTGAAGCTTTGGACACTACCTCACTTTTTTTAATATACAGTATTTCTGTTTTTGCTCATATTTTAGTAATCTATTCAATATATGTAATTGATTTCTTTTCTTTTTCAATCTTTTTATTAAGTTTTTCAAAAGTAAATACATAATAATCATTGTAGTATAAAGGGAGTGGGATTACATTGTTGATAATTAACAGGAAAAAAAAGCTATAAATAGTACCAATATAATAGACCTCCCAAACCCTATACATAATTGAGTTACTTGTTTATTTATTATTATGTTTTATTTTATTTATTTCTCTCTCTCTGCTAAGTTAACATATTTCACGTCACATGCAGGTGATAATAAACCTGATTCTGATTCTGAGATGCTGCACAGTAACAGGTCCTTACAGACCAACAAACTTAATTACATCCATGCGACCAATTAACATACTAATTCATACATCTTTGGGAGCGTGAGGAGGAAACCCATGCAATCACAGGGAGAATGTATGAACTCCTTACAAACAGTGGCAGAATTGAACCTGGGTCACTGGCATTGTAATCATGTTATGTTAACTACCATGTGACCATGTTACACCACAGTGAAAAATCTAGTTTTGCAAGTTATCCAAAATGCCTGTTTAAAAATGACTGTCCTAAATATGGAATTATTGCTTAGTTAGATAGTTCTGAACATTGACAGCTGAGCAAGTATCCAAGTGTCATAAAGTGCAATCTCTTTTCCCCAGAGATGGGTTCATCAGGAGGACAAGCTGGATTCAAATTGGCAGATGTCTAAGCACCCATACCTGGATCTAAGATTCAGTTCAAATGACTATGGAGCACATCATGACCTATTTCTGATAACCAGAAAGTTTGCAATGCTGCAAATCTGATCTTGCAGCATTTAGTCCTAACTGTTAAAAAATATTTCATCTTATTTCTTTGGACAAGGAAGAGCCCTTTGAAAAAAAGTTTGATATTCTCTAAGTTCAGTCATTAGATACTGTGATATACCAGACAGCTCCATTCCTTTGTGTATTTTTCCATGGGAGGTCCACTGCACTTCTAGCCCTGTTTTTAGTTCTCCCTATTCTGTTTCTCAAAACAATACGGTATTTACTTGCTTTCCATCTTAGCTGACGTTCTCAGAGTTTGGTTCCATGAACTTCTCTGATGTCTTTTGCCTGCAGTGCAAGCCAAGTGCTAATCAAAGCAGAGTGTCTAGCGTGAGTCTCACAGTTGAAAGTGCTCTGGAAAGCTTCGATTTCCTGAACACCTCAGACCTGGAGGACGATGGCGGCGGTGAAGAAGCTGATAATGATGGATCTGAATGCTCCGAGGTTGAGCCTCAGAAGAACGCTGTGTAAGTTCCTGAGAAAGGAATTCAGGGGTATCAGAATTGTTTACCTCCTTCTCAATAAGCAAAAGGATGATGTCACTTTAGTTTGATTTACTTTGTAGTTAATTGAGTGATTGGAGATGGGGATTGAGTGAGGTGTTGAATTGTTTTAATATTTGATGAAAAACTAATTTGAGTGATCCTTGGGATGGTGAGTTCACTGCATTCCTTCAAGGATGTTTTAAACACATCTTAGAATATTTTCCTCTATCTACTTGGCATCTCTTCCTATAGCAGAGTCCAGAAGAGAGAAAATAACAAATATGGCCTGTTCAAAATGGCTGACTGAATGCAAGGATGACCTCAATGTCTTTGAGATGTTGGCCTAGGACAGGATACTGATATTAGTTTGCTCATCCCATCCAGCCATTGCCTGATAGAGTTCTGGTTTTCACCTTTGGGAAACACATCATAACAATGCTCTTCTGTTTCCTAACTTCCGTTCCACTTTAAGCAACTTCCCCTTTTGCTTAACCTAACACAGAGAGCAACCTCAATTCCAATTATAAAATTTGAGTTTTTTTAATAACATTTAAGTTCATATTAAGGAGTAGAATGAGTAACTAATTGGTCTCAAAAGACCTTGTGGAATTTTTAGCCTGAGTCATTCAACTGATTAACAGACTCTTGCCTGAATTAAAGGATATGTGGAGGTGAATTAGAGGCTGAGAATAAACTCAAGAAGTAAGGTATTCCAATTAAGAAATGCTTTTCATAATACCAGAGTATTCAACTAATTCATTTTGAATCATGGTTAATGTACAAAGAGAGGCCCCAGAGGAAGAATTGAAATGCATGATCAATTACTCTGTTCTTTTAAATTGTTTGATTAAATGTTGGCAAGGATATTGGGAGAAATCCCTGCTCTTCAACTTTATCATGAGATATTTTACCTGCTCTCAAGTGGGACAACTATCGGGCAATTGAAATTCCACAGATACTGATGTAAAACTTAAACTTAAATATATGTTTAGCAATTACTGTTTGATATGAACTTTAAAATTATTCCTTGTAAGAATTTGGTCCCATATCATGTCAGGACTGGATCTGAGAGATTTAATAGAACTTTTGAATCAAAGGTCATGGTTATAAAATGTGCAAATGTCAGAGATTAAGTCTAGACTGGTCAAAGGTCTGGATCTGCTTCCTTACAGTCATACCTCTCTCAGTGCATTCTCTAGGATCTGGTCACAAGTCTCCATTATTCATTCTCCTCAAAGAGATGTTAATGAAGAGACAATAACATTTTACTTCAATATTCTTTGCAAATTAATTAAGCTTCCAAGACTTAAACAGAAACTCACTTTAGTGATTAACAGTATGTGAAATGTTACCATACCCTTATCTGGGAGGTTTCTTTCTATCTTGTGCTAGACCATGGTAATGTTTAAACATGTAATAATTTCCATAAGATTTTGCAGTGCTAATTATGCAATAATTAAGAATGCCTAAAGTATTCACACTACGAAATAGATCATTTTGCAGGTTCCCTTAGCAAAGGAGTCCAATGTAAAATGAGCAGGTCATTGATAACTTTCTGGTTTGCAAAGTTACAGCTTGACTGTCCCTTAGAAATTTCTTGTGAAATGGTTTAACATTAATCTTGTTTTGACTTTTAAATGTCTATCCCCACTCTCAAAGTCAAGACTTTCCATCAGAAAAATGTTCTGATCAACACTGAGACAAGGGCTCCCTCTCAAGGCCACATTAGGAATCCTGACCTACCCCTCTGATAGACACAGCTCCGTAACCATAATCATCTGGTAATTGGCCCAATATCATTATCTGACAAACAAAAACATCTCATATGAACAATTAACATGGGGCATTAAACCTAAAAATACCAATTCATATATTGAAGGAATGGTTTGCATGGCCTGCTTTGGTTTTAAATGAAGGATAGAGTATTCTTGCCTATTCACAATGTTTAACTTGAAAGGAATGTAAGTATTCACTTACAGTATGTTAAATACTTGCTTATATTGTGTCCCTACCAAGATTATCCTGTTTACAACCAAGTCAGCACTGGACAGTGCAATTAAATCATTCAGAATTATTTCACCAAAGTGAGACATAAAAATAAGATTTTAGTTGTGCCATAAAGGGCAAGATCACAGCAAGATCCAAAGACAGGAAAATGTGAGAACAGAAGTTCAATGTGTGAGACACGGAGAATAATTATTTTAAAAAGCTGTAGATTTCCTCAATAGCACTACTGGGTACAGTAGTTGCATTTGAGAAGCCACAACAGTGCCAGTGCAAATCTTGGAAGTGGTGCATTGGTGGATGTGACAGTGAATGACCCTCTGCTCCTAGGCTTGATACATCAGAAACATTATAAAATCTGTAATGAAAACCACAAACTTTCAGATCCATTTGTATTCATGCTATTTTTCATAGATTTTGGATTCTTCAATACACAAAGCTGTGTGACTGTACAATTATTTAACTGCATAGATAGGGTTGACTTGGAGCAAATACAGAACTAGTTCACTGATTTTTAGGAAGAGAAGATTGACATATGAGGCCGGTCTGCACCTTCCAGAGTTTAGAAGAATGAGAGGTGGGTCTGTTGATGCATGTGAAGGATTGAAAGTAGAGCACTGACAGGCAGTTTTGTCAGGATGAAGCAGCTAGAGTGAGGGTGCATGATCTCAGGATTAGAAACAGCTCTGAGGTGTAAAAAACAATTTTGGTTGGAGAGTTGTAAGTATTAGGAATTATTTACCAACAAGGATTGTACTTCTCAGATCCCAATAAGTACATTCAACAGAAAACAATAGATGTTCGGACTCTAAAGGACTCCAGGGATATGGATATCTGATAGAAATATAAAGTTGGATGAGACATGACCTCATTAAATGGGGGAGCAGGTTTGAGCCACTGTAAAGCTTACTCCTGCTTCAATTTCTTATTTTCACAGTGGTGTTTGTTGATGTCTCTTTCTGTCAAAGGTTGGATTTTACCTTCTATAATGCATAATTTAAAGAGTATAAGTTATGCAATTAGTTTTCTTTGTTTTCGATGACATCAGGCCAGTGCATCCGGATGCCAGAGGTCACCTCAGTGAGGCATTGACAGAAGACACTGGGGTTGGTACTAGTGTTGCAGGAAGTCCATTACCACTCACCACCGGCAACGAATCTCTTGATCTGGCTATCATTAAGCACCTACAGCATTCTGAACATCTGTTCCAGGTAATGCAATCACTTCCTTTATTAACTGGTATTTGATGGGACTTTTGATGGTTTAACTAAACAACTGTAGCAGAGATTTACCCTGCCTGTGCACATCTCACCTCTAACCTACAAACAAGAGAAAATCTGCAGTTTCTGGAAATCAAAGCAACACATGCAAAATGCTGGAGGAACTCAGCAGGCCAGGCACCATCTATGGAAAATGTACAGTCGACACTGGTGACCTGAAGTTCCTCCAACTTAAAGACCCCAGTGTTGTCTGGTCTTCGGACAATGTAATGGAAGAGCTTGGCCCCAAACCTCCATTGAAAGGCTTTTACAGCTGGTAAAACTTTAGCACCAGTTTCGCTAGCTAACAATGCTCCTGGCACAATTTGAATGTTTCTGAATTTACATTAAAATGAAAATTAAAATCATCAAGTTACTTCAATAAGATAAAATAACAAAATCAACTAAAACATTAAAGAGAAAACAGACAAAACTCAGGACATCAAAAAGAACATGTTCGCCATCTTCCTTACTATCCCACAGAATCTGGCACTGGATGCACAGGGTAGCTGCTAGGAAATTTGAATAAATTGGAGCTGCTCTGCTGGGCTGTACGTAGAGTCTACTGATGAAGTGTATGGAAAGGTACACCGATAGCTTCCTCACATGGCTACATAGGCATGACAGTCCTGGCTTGCTAGTCCCAGTTGACTAGAGTGGAATGGAGTGGAAAGTCATTATCCTGAGATTTTCTTTCAGGCTACTGATCAAAGTTATCCAGATCCTGTTCAAGTGACTGCATCACAACTGGCTCAGACGAGCTAACCAAAGTTCTGTGCTATACAGCTCCATAACTCTATGATCCTAAATAATTACTAACTAAATATGGCAACAAAACTTTGTTAGTGTGAATAAGCAGGCTCTTTCCTTATACTTAAGATAGTTCATCAACACATGATGATAACTGACATGGACACAGCTTCTGAGGTATGGTCCTTACTCTAAAAGCTTAGGACAGCCGCTAACACATTAGGTGTAAAATTACTGCAGTCACCAATGCAAAGCCTTATGGGGATTAGGTCTCCATCAAAGCACTAAAGCCGGATCAGCTTAGGTGAATTTTCCGGTGAGAAAAAGTTATCCATGAAAGAAAGAAATAACATATAGCTGTTAGAAATAGTGGGAATATGCATTATAATGTGTCACTTGCTCTTACACTATTAAAGAGGATATTCTAATTTTGGAGGAGCATTAATATACCACATTATAGTCAGGACTAATTAAAATGAACAAAGTAATTTTAACAATATTTTTGCACTTAACAGCAACTTCTATCGTTTGAAGAATATCCAGTCATTCGGGATAGTCTCCTGGATAAGATTTCTCAACAGACCTGTGTGCTAGAAAACTTCACTGAGCTCAGCTTGGAGAAAATGGGGAGCAGTGATCCTGTTTTAGACGGTTAGTAATAGCAGAAATCCTTTATGGAACCAGAACTCTGCTTTAAAGTTGACATCCACTAGTCACAGATGAATGCATTCATCTCAGGAAGAAGCTCTTCTCCCTCCTCTCTCTTCACGCTCAGTCCACACTAGAGGTCTTTGCTCAGTGGAGCCATTGTAGCTTTTTGACACCTGCTTCCATCACAATTCAAGTTTCTACAAAGTACTTGGTCTGTGCTGGGGACATACTCAGAACACACAGGCTTCATTAGCCAGGTCATTACTCCTTATAAATTCTACAGGCACCAGGCAGGAAAATTATCCACCCATTTAAATAGGTAAGGCATGAAGTAGATAGCCCTAAAGTAGGAAAATGGGATTAGTGTAGCTAAGCAAAAGGTCAGGCAGGGCCGAAGGGACTGTTTTTGAGTTGTACGACTCAATGACACCTCCGGTGTTGACCCACCAATTTGTGTTACAGATACTCTGCTTTGATTTAAAGTTGTGCACCTCAATTTTGTCTTCATCACACAGAGTTTGGTCGAATAGTGTCGAAAAGGCAAAGTGTAGAAGAATCCCCTAGCAGGAAGGGATCTTGTGAACCTGGTCATTTTAGTAAAGCTGAAGAATGGATATATAGACATAGCAGTTTTCTTTGAGGTCTCAGATCCATGTCGGCTGTCAAAACAAGCTCCAGCTGTATTCCGTTCTCCTCTACTGAGGCTGGAGCTGCATTCTTTTCAAGATTAGAGGAGTCAAGGCTGACCTTACTGAACATATCTGATTCCTAGTGGTCTTGACTTGGTATAAACTCAGATATTTCCACCAACAGGAAAGTCTTAAATGATAGGCTATACAAGATTTAGGGCCATTCATTTCAAACTGAAGTGTTTAGGAATGGGGCAAATCTTTAGATTTTTCTACCCCAGAAGGTTGTGGCAGTTAGGTCACTGGGTGTATTTAAGGAGAAAATAGATTTTTTTTTGTAAACTGATGGAATTGAAGGCAATTGGGAATTGGAGTTGAGGGCAGATCAGTCATGATCATACTAAATGGGTGGCAGGCTTGAGAGGTCAGATGATCAACTCCTCTTATTTTTCTTGCATCCTTCTGCGTCCGATAGTTTGTTTTTTATGTTATCGTGTTTCCACTTTCTATTGACCCATATTATTTAATCCTGTTTCTACAGTTCCTTCACTCCTACAGAAACATCCAGAATTGCAGTACACCTGGTTGGAGAGTTCCTGCACCGGAAATGCATTTTATGTACCAGCGGACAGACTGATGAATCAAATAAGAATCCATTTTGGTGAAAATGCGGACAAGATTAGTCCCGGTCATTGTGAAACAGGTACAGCAAATTTCTGTCCTTCTGGTTCAATGTTTACCTGCCTATTAAGGAAATGATTGTGCATGAATGGAGGAGTCAAAAGATAAAGCATTCAGCAGGTTAGACAGCAGTAGAAATTGAAAGAAAAGTAACTTTTCAGGACACTGTCTTTTTCTCTGTGGACGTTGCTTGACATTTTGGGTCGCTCTGTCCTTTTTCACTTTTGTTTCAGATTCGCAGAACCTCCAATTGTCAATGTAAGGATCTCCTCTCCAAGTAGTTTAGAAGTAGTATTTTGAAGGGTAAAGGATATTACTCTCGACCATATAAAGGAAGGTTTTAATTTAACCAGCACTCTTCCAAAGTTCAGAAAGATCTGAAATGTGGATGGAGCTGAGGCAGGTAGCAGTGCATGTCAAGGGTGGCAAAGTAACATTTCTGAGTGCTGGTAGTGGGGTGACTTTGGATAGCTGTTGGCTTCACAGCAATCTCCTAAATGCCACTGTATCTCTTGATGGAGGTCTCTGCCACACCGTGAATGCCTGCTGAAGATATGCATCTGAATTTCTTCATTATTTAGTGAGCTACATCAGCACGGCAGTGTAACTGGTCATCAGGAAGTAGGTACAGGAGCCTCAGGACCCTCACCTCACCTCACCACCAGCCTCAGGAACAGTTATTACCACTCAGTCATCTGGCTCTTGAACCAGAGGGGATAACTTCACTTGCCCCATTGCTGAACTGTTTCCACTGAATTGGATAGACATTCAAGGACTTTTCATCTCATTTTCTCATTATTTATTGCTTATTTATTATTATTATTATTATTGTTGTATTTTTTCAGCTCAAGCTGGTTAAACCTGAGGTATGGGCATAGCCAAGCAGGCTTATTTCTCAATTATTAGGAACTTTTGGACTATTCTAATGGTGTTTAGTATTGTGGCTTTATGGAGATTTACACAGGTATTAATGTGTAGCCCTAATTGTTTAAAGCTATTGTGTAGTGACTTTGGAATGATGCCAGTTGTAGATATTACTATTGGGAACAATGTATACCTTGTTCATGTTCCAAAGTGGCTGGTCTGGGATACTGATGATGAAGGAATTCAATAATGGCAACCTCACTGAATTTTCGACAGAGTTGGTTGGACTGTCTGGAGATGGTCTCAGACTTTTGTACCACAGAAAAGACATGCAAGCTACCTATTAGCCCAAGTCTAGATCTTGTTCAAGATCTAGTTTGTTACCACAGAAGATTTGCAAGTGGGATTGCACTCTGGGAAACCTTTGTGACAGCTCCATATCTAACAGGATAGAAAGAACAATAGTGATAGCTATGGACTGTGTCAAGTGGCAATCCTAGGTCCTGGTGAGCTATGTTTAGGAAAAGCATTTTAAGATGCATATAAAGGTTCTTGTAATTAAGCCTAATCTTACTGTTCCCTTGCTGATTTCGCTCCTGTTTTTCTGTTACCCAGCGGTTCAGATACTCATGAATCAGATCCTAGATAAGCCTGAGATGTTTCCTGGCCCCGGTGTGGAAGAGGTGATAACCATCTGGGAGCTTTCCAACTACCTGAGAAGCCTCAACACGTCTGACCTCAGAAGTCACCTGACGCGACTGGCAAATGAAGGTATAAGATTATGTCTGGTTTATTGCTTCCCTGAGCAAATGTTCTATGAACTGAAGCAATTAGCTGTTTCCAAATATTAGATCTATGGTTTTATCATCAACTTGTCCCATTCCTATTCCACTCTTTTTCTCTTTGACATTCCTTTCTTGTCCTGATGCCTTGCATGCTTCCATATTTCTCCAATGATTTTCTAAATGATGCCCAGTATATAACTGAGTAGATACAATTCATGTCAAGTGCTACTCTTTATGTCTGAAGGCATGGCTTCATTTATAGGAAGATATGTAATAAGAGTGAGGAATTCATTAAATGTGCTTCACCAGAGGTAATTTTAATCCAATCTACTCCATTTGGCTGCTTGTCACACGAACTTCCCAGTGTAGAGCAGACAATGTTAAAGGCAGTGTTATGACCATAACCCCCCCCCCCCCCAACACCTTCTTAATAAAGGTTTTCTAGTCTGCTCTACGCTATCAAGCCCATTATCTCTCTAATTGTGCCCTTTTAATAATCTCCCCTCAGGGAAAAAAGGAAGAATTTGTACAGCACCTTCCATATAAACAAAAAGGTGCCAGAGAATGGGCAGTAACATCATGAAGGATCCCACATACCCTGCTCGTGGGCTCTTTGTCCCACTCCTACCTGAAAGGAGGGCACATAGCATGCATGCCAGGACCACCAGACTCAAAAAAAGTTACTTTCCCCAAGCAGTAAGGCTGATCAACACCTCTACCCACTAACTCCACCACTACATTATTATTTCCTGTCAGTCACCTTACGTACAGCTTTGTGTCAATTTATGGACATCCAATCAATCTACATATATGAGCTATCTTATGTATTTATATTCATTGTGTGTTTTTTAATGATCATTATTGTGTTCTTTATCTTTTATGTTTTGTTTTGTGCTGCATTGGATCTGGAGTAACAATTATTTCACTCTCCTTACACTTGTGAACAGGAAATGACATTAAACAAACTTGAATCTTGAACCTTTAATCATGTGGCCATTTCATTACTTTTGAACTGTAATCATTGGGATAACAAAGCAACAAATAAGACCCCATAAAAATAAGATGACCAGCCATTTAAGTTTGTTTGTGTCATCAGGAATCCAATATGAATGTCAGATCTTCTATATGATAAGAATGAACTCTTGATTCTCAGTCTACCTCATCTTGCACTTTTCTTGACTACCTGCACCTCACTTTCTTTGTGACTGTAACACTATTCTGCCTTCTGTTTTTCACTTTGTATTACCTTGATGTACTTATGTAGGAAATGATCAGCAGAAGTCTATATCTGAGTGTACGTGAAAATAATAAACAGGTTAGCAGTGACCAATTTCAAGCAGTGTTCTGGATCTAGGAGAGACAAGGCAAGTGCAGTTAGTCACTGAAGAGAGTTCACTGCGTACACAGCAAGCAGGGAAAGCTGCTACCCTTCTGTACAGTAGACCTCTTGTTAAGTTTAAAGGATGGTGCTGCAAGCCTGGAAGTGCTGTCACTAGACATGACATTTCATGATGGGACAGGACTAATTGAGAATTAGTGACAGGTGAAACTCTTACACTGGGAAGAGGTTGATTTCTGCCTCACTCCAGAGATCAGAGCAGCAGACCTGGCCTGAGCACATCGCGCAGTGCTGAGTGAGAGGAAATGTAGTCATTTGAATGCACCATGGAAATAAAGCTCTGTCTCTTTAGGAGATCTAGGCCTCATATGGAGCCAGTGATCATTAATGGAGAATGTGTGGAGCAGGTTAAGACCTACAAGTATCTGGGAGTACAGTTAGACGAGAAGCTAGACTGGACTGCCAACACAGATGCCTTGTGCAGGAGGGCACAGAGTCGACTGTACTTCCTTAGAAGGTTGGCGTCATTCAATGTCTGTAGTGAGATGCTGAAGATGTTCTATAGGTCAGTTGTGGAGAGCGCCCTCTTCTTTGTGGTGGCGTGTTGGGGAGGAAGCATTAAGAAGAGGGACGCCTCACGTCTTAATAAGCTGGTAAGGAAGGCGGGCTCTGTCGTGGGCAAAGTACTGGAGAGTTTAACATCGGTAGCTGAGCGAAGGGCGCTGAGTAGGCTACGGTCAATTATGGATAACTCTGAACATCCTCTACATAGCACCATCCAGAGACAGAGAAGCAGTTTCAGCGACAGGTTACTATCGATGCAATGCTCCTCAGACAGGATGAAGAGGTCAATACTCCCCAATGCCATTAGGCTTTACAATTCTACCGCCAGGACTTAAGAACTTTTTAAAAGCTATTATTAATGCTTTTTGAGATAGTGATTTAGATGCATATCATATTTTTTACTGAGTTAAGTATTGTATGTAATTAGTTTTGCTACAACAAGTGTATGGGACATTGGAAAAAAGTTGAATTTCCCCATGGGGATGAATAAAGTATCTATCTATCTATCTATCTATCTTCTCTCAATGTGTATAAAGCATCCTCTGAGACTATCTGAAGAAGAGCAAAATGTTACTTCTAGCTAGCAGTATTCTTTAAAAAAATTATTCATAAAATATAGATACAAGAAATACAATGAGCATTGCATAGCATTTTTCTGTATATATATTTATAGTGTGAACACTTCTAAATATTTGTAGTGTGAACATATTCTGTAAATTTTATATTGGGCAATACAAAATTTCTCATATTTAAGACCATAAGATATAGGAGCAGAATTCAGCCACTTAACCCATCGACTCTGCTCCATCATTTCCTCGTGGCTGATCTAATTTTCCTCTCAGTCCCAATCTCATGCCTTCTCCCCATATCTCTTCATGCCTTGACCATTCAAGAATCTATTAACCTCTGCTTAAATATACATAAAGACTTGGCCTCCATAGCTGCCTGTGGCAAAGAATCCTACAGATTCACCACTCTCTGGCTAAAGAAGTTCCTCCTTATCTCCATTCTAAAAGGATGCCCCTCTATTTTGAGGCTGTGTTTTCTGGTCTTAGACTCTCCCATCATAGGAAACATCCTCTCCACATCCACTCTGTCAAGGCCTTTCACCATTCAATAGATTTCAATGAGGTCACCCCTCATTCTTCTGAATTCCAGTGAATACAGGCCCAGAGCCATCATACGCTCTTCATATTAATCCTGGAATTGTTTTCATGAACCTCCTTTGAATCCTCTCCAGTTTCAGCACATTGTTTAAGAGGTTTCTACCACGTGCTTAGCATTTATCCTTCAGCCAGCGTGATTAAATTTGTTCAACTATTTTTGAGACATTTTTGAGATTTCATGTTTGCAAATATTTTGATTTTCCCATATTTACATGTTTCTAAATACTTAATTAACTGTTAACCACTATCGAGACATCCTGCAGTTGTGCAATAAATGTAAGTTCTCTCTTTATTGTTGCTCCAAGTTTTGAATTGTGGTGGAGGCGGGCAATTGAAATACATGTTCCTTTGTTCTCAAACCCAGTCTCAATACTGCGGACTCTTCAGTCCTTGCAGCCAGAAAAGAAGCTGGAGAAGTTGAAAGAACAGCCAGTGGAGAACCTTCAACCTTTAGAGGAAACATTAAAGATGATAGCTTTCCTTCTGGTGGAAGCTAACAGTGACCTGGTACACGCCGCCACTTCCTACCTTGCCACAGCTTCAAAGGACAATACCTTCAGAGAAAAGGTAAAAGCATTGATGTTTTATTGAGAGTTACTTAATTTCTGAAATGCCACCTCACTTGTTAGTTACTACTATGAGTATCTATGATGCATTAGGTTCCTGCCATCTCTACCAACTCACCAGACTATGGTTCCTGTACTCTCTTCTGACTCATCATTGCCCCAGTTTTAGAGCCTTCCTCCTGACTTGCTGGGGACCCAGTTCCTGCCCTGTTTCGCACATTCCCTTTACATTTACTGGGTTCGTTGGGGACCCAGTTCCTGCTGTTTCTCACACTCCCTTTACACTTACTGGGTTCGTTGGGGACCCAGTTCCTGCTGTTTCTCACACTCCCTTTACACTAATTGGGTTCGTTGGGGGACCCAGTTCCTGCTGTTTCTCACACTCCCTTTACACTAATTGGGTTCATTGGGGTCCCAGTTCCTGCTGTTTCTCACACTCCCTTTACACTTACTGGGTTCGTTGGGGACCCAGTTCCTGCTGTTTCTCACACTCCCTTTACACTAATTGGGTTCGTTGGGGGACCCAGTTCCTGCTGTTTCTCACACTCCCTTTACACTAATTGGGTTTGTTGGGGACCCGGTTCCTGCTGTTTCTCACACTCCCTTTACACTAATTGGGTTCATTGGGGACCCGGTTCCTGCTGTTTCTCACATTCCCTTTACACTAATTGGGTTCATTGGGGACCCGGTTCCTGCTGTTTCTCACACTCCCTTTACACTAATTGGGTTCATTGGGGACCCGGTTCCTGCTGTTTCTCACATTCCCTTTACACTAATTGGGTTCATTGGGGACCCGGTTCCTGCTGTTTTTCACATTCCCTTTACACTTACTGGGTTCATTGGGGACCCAGTTCCTGCTGTTTCTCACACTCCCTTTACACTAATTGGGTTCGTTGGGGACCCGGTTCCTGCTGTTTCTCACACTCCCTTTACACTAATTGGGTTCATTGGGGACCCGGTTCCTGCCGTTTCTCACACTCCCTTTACACTAATTGGGTTCATTGGGGACCCGGTTCCTGCTGTTTCTCACACTCCCTTTACACTAATTGGGTTCATTGGGGACCCGGTTCCTGCTGTTTCTCACATTCCCTTTACACTAATTGGGTTCATTGGGGACCCGGTTCCTGCTGTTTCTCACACTCCCTTTACACTAATTGGGTTCATTGGGGACCCGGTTCCTGCTGTTTCTCACACTCCCTTTACACTAATTGGGTTTGTTGGGGACCCGGTTCCTGCTGTTTCTCACACTCCCTTTACACTAATTGGGTTCATTGGGGACCCGGTTCCTGCTGTTTCTCACACTCCCTTTACACTAATTGGGTTCATTGGGGACCCGGTTCCTGCTGTTTCTCACACTCCCTTTACACTTACTGGGTTCATTGGGGACCCGGTTCCTGCTGTTTCTCACACTCCCTTTACACTAATTGGGTTCATTGGGGACCCGGTTCCTGCTGTTTCTCACACTCCCTTTACACTAATTGGGTTCATTGGGGACCCACTTCCTGCTGTTTCTCACACTCCCTTTACACTAATTGGGTTTGTTGGGGTCCCAGTTCCTGCTGTTTCTCACACACCCTTTACACTTACTGGGTTCACTGGGAATTTTATTATAATACTGCATAGCATCTAAAAAGAAAGAATTAAAAATGTATTGGATTATTAATAGAATAATATATACTAGTCCAGAAAATCTGCTGTCTAGCACCAGCAGCCCTGAGTGTGCCAGACTATTGGAGCTTTATTGGTTATGCCAATAGTGTGATGTATAGGAAGTAGCTAGCAAGAACATATTGCTCCTTGCTCAGACATGATACCTGAGTTACGTCACAATTCTCTGCTCAATTATCTTCAAGCTAGCGTTAAGCTTGAGTCTCAAAGAAGGGTCACAGCCCGAACCATCAACTGCTAATTCAATTCCATAGATGTTGCATGACTTGCTGAATTCCTTCTGCATCTTGTGTGTGTTGCTTTGGATTTCAAGCATCAGAAGCTTTCTCGTGTTTATGATTAAAGTGGTAACACTGGCTTTGTTGTTGACTTTATCTATAACTCATTGGCAATGTCATTTGGATGTCACGTGCATGTAGTTTAGCTGATTTCCGTGTTATGCCTCAAGAAACTAAAGAATCCAACAACAGATAGACTTTGAATTCAATGTACTATATTTCTGCCAGTTCTTTCTAAGACCTAGGTATTAACCCTGTCACTGTCATTTACCCATATCTCTAGTTTCCATTTCATCTATTCCCATTTGAAGAAATACTTTCTTTGCTGCTAACTGTGGAAGTAATTCCTTGTGTTTCTTTTACCAATTGAATTAATTCTGTGCCCTCTGATTCCTCGCCCTCACATCATTGGAAACAATTCCTCCCCACTCATCCCAGTAACTATTCAATGTTTAGCTTGGGGAGAGCAGTCTGTCTGCTGACTGGATGATTTTTCTGATTAATTTCTCAAGCATTTGATGAGCTAATTAGTTTATATGACTTTCCTTCTTCTTTTGATTCCACACCAGAATAATTAAATATCAGACTGTTGCCTAATAAATAAATGTTAGGTTTCAAATGGTCAAGTTAGTTAGACTCAAAATAAAATACCACAGTTGTTGAAAATCTGAAATAAAATCAAAAATGCTAAAAGTACTCAACAAGTCAAGATACCTTTGTGTGGGGAGGACCAAGGCTGTTCTAGGTTGATGACAACATGAGTGAATCTGCAGATGCTGGAAATAAATAAAAAACACAAAAAACCCTTCATGAAGGGTTTTGGCCTGAAGCGTCGTTATTACCTCCTCCCATAGATGCTGTCTGGCCTGCTGAGTTCTGCCAGCATTTTGTGTTTTTTATTCTAGGTTGATGACTTGTTTAGCAATTTCACAGTTGCTGAATTTGTGGTATCTCACTGAGCTGATATCTGGCAGCAAGTGATGCCAGAAATAGGGATGTATGTCTGCACAGCTTGTTCAGTTTCTGTGGGTAATTTTCTCTCAGGTCAATGGCAATGACCTTCAGTTTGCAGCTGACACCGAAATCTAGGTCATTAAATGCGTATTTGTAAAAGGCGTTTATCTTTCTTTCATAGGCTTTGCTTTACTACACCAAGGCTCTCATCCAACCCAATGTCAAATTCCAGAGGGCAGCATGTGCAGCACTGAAATGCATCAACGTAAGTACTTCCATTAAATCCGCAGTAATGAAAATGTTCAAAAGCATGCTCAGGAACTTATGTATAATTCAAATGTTAGATCCATGGGTTATGACCAAAGGAAAAAATGGCTGGAGTCGTTCAGCACTATAGTGCAAGGGTGTTTATTAGGTGTGTCAAAATAGTAAAAAACAAAACCTTCAATATTTACTAAAAGATATAGAAAACACAATAACATACTTTATCCAGTGTGAACTGGCAGCCCTGATCTCTCTCTCTCACTGAGAGTAATGAGCTCCATTTATTAGGCACCACAACACACACCTTTAATGACCCACAAAGTTAACTTAAGACTACACATGAATTAGAATACAATGCACCCCGCAATGTGATTATAATCATATTACAAAATAAACAGAAAATTCTCCCTTAAATACAGTGTATGAGCAACATACACACATTTACACATTGCCACTACTAAAGAAATGAAATATTCCACCGTGTGTGGCAGGAAAACCAATCAGAACGCATCAACTCGGTTTAAAACCCATCGTGGGAATATACCCAGGAAGACACTGAAGCACAGGCACTTACCTTAACAATGGCAGAATGACAAGGCAATGCTCGTGTGCGTGTAAATCCACATGTATTAGGAGAGCACTTACCGAGTTCTCTCCATCATATCATATCTGGAATTATTCATATCACCTTCCCTTGCTGTTTCCCTGCAACATTTTATAATATATTTCATATATTTATCCAGATTTGAATTGTGAGATTTTTTTCATCTAGAGGGGAAATTTAACAGAGATTTAAGCATTGATTGTTCAGCCACTTGTACTATGTGACTATGAATTATTAACATAACTGTTCTGCCGAGAAGTGATGTTAGGAGAAATATCCCTGTTGAGAGGAATTTTGCCACATTCTTACAGATGATGTATTCTTTATAATGATATTTAGAGAAATATGTGCAATGGAAGTAAAGTGAAGTCTTTGAAAATGTAATGGAATTAGTTTTGGATTGTTCTTTCAAAGAGATGACATACATCTTGCAGTCTGCTAGTCTCTTTGTAAACATCCACAATTCTATGTGAGAGATTTTTAATCTTATTCAGCCATCTGGAATTAAAGCAAGCAAGAGCTTCTCCAATTGTTTCTGCCATTGTTTGTATTTACTGTACCTAAGTATGTTGGCTACTGTTTTGGAGTTCTTTCGCCTAAGATGAATCTACAGTTGCCAACTCTGCACCTATTAGAACAAGAACTCATGTGAAATGAAGAAAGCTTTTTGCCGAGATGAAGTAGAATCCATGGCAATCTACAGAAGGGGAGATAAGCAGGGTGCCTTTGAGTCTGGTGTTTAGAAGTTTAAAAGAAAATCTTAATGAGGAAGTGTCAAGAAGGAAATTTTCCAAACGGCTTCAGAGTTTGGAAGTGCTACCAAATGTGTGTCCCTTAAAGTGTAGTTTATTCGATATTACGTTGTCACCTGTGTGGTAGCTAGATATTTACCAATACATATTTGATAAATTCAACATATTTCACTCTTCTCCCAGGCTTGTGAAAGTATTGATGTCCTAGTGGGTCTGTGCCAATCAGAGAGAGAGGTCCTACGACAAGCGGCTGCTGAATCGCTACTCTCACTTGGTGAGTACTGTTAGATAGCAAGCTTCTGTGTTCAACATTTAGGACTGCTTTACCTATCTACTTTGGTGAGGTTTTACCGTACTCTTGGGTCAGAAGAGCCAGGAACATATTGGCCTGGAGGTAATTGCAAAGGATTAACAACCCACCTGATTACTCAGCTGAAGAAGTCAATGCATGGGAGATCATCCAGTTGACCTAGGATTAGCTGCAATAACGCTCTCTTTCAATGTCACATCGATCCATTGGAGTCAACTAAGTGTAATTATGGCCTCAGTGTTGGGAATGTTGGTGCTGATAATGCTTTGGCCATGGATTTGGAGCTCTGACGGTGTATCTTCAGTACCTGCTGTGGGAAGACCTTGTCTCAGAAGTGTACCTAAGAGCAGGGAACAATGATGTCCAATAGAATGATGTTCTCTGCCAGGCTTGCTGTACTTGATGAACTTTCCTTAGATCATTTTTGTTAGTGAGGTGGGTGCTTGTTTGTTGCTGTTGATTGTTCTTGACAGTATGGAAGAATTTACATGTGTCATAGCTATCAGGCAAATTTTGGACCTCCTGTGACCTTCCAATGGTTACTTTGACATTTCTTGTTGGAACACCACCTTCATGTTTCAGCAAAGCTCATTTCTTCTCTCAAGGACAATCCCAGCAATGACAGACTATCATAACCTGAAGCAGTGGCATGGCTGTTCTGAGAGAAACATGACAGCAAGGTGTAGCCAGCTCAGAGAATATGGTGGAGTGTACACTGTCTGAAAGGCCTGAATCACAACAAAAGTGACCCAAGTGACTCAGATTAGCAGGAAAGCTGCATTCAACTCAGGTAATGAGGACAATGCTGCAACTGACAACTTCTTATATTGGAATAAACTTCTGTCACTCTATGATCTGCCCATCTGCCTTGGGATTAATATAATGCTGGATGTATTGAAGATCAGAATCAGAATCAGGTTTATTATCACCAGCATCATGTATCATGAAAATTACATGCTCCCTCATCCAAGCCTAATTATCAAAAAGCCCTTCTCACATTCCATGTTGCATTAGGTCACACATTGAATACTGTGTATAATTTTGGTCTCCATGTTGCGTGAGGGATGTGAAGGCACCGGAGTCCAGAGAGGGGTGACTAGACTCATTCCAGGTCTGCCAGATATGAGCTATGATTGAAAGAATTAAGTCTTTTTCATTTACATAGAGATAGAATAAAAGAATAATTAAGTGTATAAGTAAAGTGGATGCCAGCTGCTACTTCAAAATTAATCCGTCATCAAGGACACGGGGCCATAGGTAGAGACTGGTTAAGGGGAGATTTCAGACTAACAACTGGAAGCATTTCTTTACACATTGAGTTGTGGATACATGGAACAAACTAACTAGTTGTGTAATTGAGAATCTTAGAAACTTTCAAATCTAAACTCGATAGTTATCTTAACACACTATGTGAATATACATTTGGTAAGACTGTTCTTGTCAAAAACTTTCTAATGTTTGAATGCTCTAATATTCTGCTGTTCCTTCTATTCCTAGGGGAAGAAGGTCGCCTGGCTTATGAGCAACTGGATAAAGTGCCTCAGGAAATAGTGCGTCTTGCAGGAAGGCGAGGAAATGCTGTTAGTACTGCCTTCTGATGCAAAACTTTGCAACACACCACAGTATTAAGGACTTCTCAAACTGATGCTAGCTCTCATGTCTGCCCTGAGCTGAACACTGTAGCATGGTGGAAAATGAAAGGACACGCCCTGAACCAGGCAGAAATCATCCTCAGACCACATCCCACCAACCAAAGAGCAAGCAAACAAATCAACATTAGTCATTTTATTCAAATATTTTTGTTACCAAAATTATTCATATTCCATTGCAATCACTTTATTCTGTGTTAACTTATTTTGAGTCAATTGAAATGTTTTTAACTACTGAATTTCTTGTTTACTTTTTATTTTTGAGATCACACTGGTTATGTTTTTTTTTATTTGCACATTTTTGAGATTGATTATCAAGATATACATTGTACATATTGCAACTCTAGTTTAGGTATTCCTCCTTTCCTGTTTGCTTTCTGGCATCCCATTGAGGCAACAGGTGAAACAAGAGCTAAGCACACATGGGGAGTGCCTGGTGCAATAGGGATTAGTCCTTTGAAGTTACATCTACGGCAGATGCAGTGTTTCAGCTTTTAGGGATTAGAAGCAAAATACCTTCTGCAGGATGTGACAGTCATTGTGTGCATTTATGAACATTTCTCCATTTGCAGGTTTAAAATAACTATCCTGCAGGCTATCATCTCTCCACCAGCCAAACTACACCTGGAGGTGGGAGGCTGAGAGTTACACTTCAGCAGTGACCGTGTGAGATCAGATTCTAATGTTATGATGCAGGGTTATCAGTGGAATATCAAATTGACTGTAAACTGAGGACTATGTTATTGAAGAATGAGTAGGAACAGTGGCTAGAGAGGAGTTGCCACTACTCGAATAATGTATTGTATAATTAAGTAATCTGATTTACAATTGATCTCTTTAACTTGTCTTATCGAAGTAAAAGCAGGACATTTTTTGTTTACCAGAATAGAATTTTTAAAATAAAAATTTAAATAGACATTTTGTTCTCATTATTTCTGCCTACGCATCCATATAAATGGACAATTTACTCCCCCTTTGAAATTCAATGGAGAAAGTACAAAATGCTTTTGTACTCCATTTTTAGAATTGGTGTACAGTGTACAGCTACTGCTATGGTTAGTATGGTTAGCCCTACCATCAGATTGTGTTTAAACATAAAAAATTCTTCATTTTAGATCCTGAAATTGAATGAACATCTGAGGTTTAAACAAACAGAATGACGAAGCAGAGAAGAAAACGTTTCAGTCTGTCTCCACTGACTCTGTGGTACAACTATTCAGTTGATCCTGGTCTATTGAACCAGAAACAGAGAATTCTGGAGGCAGAATAGAGGGACGTTCATTTAAGACAGAGATGTGATGTGTTTTCTCTAGCTAGAGGGTAGTGAATCTGAGGAATTCATTGTTATGGACAGCTGTGGAGGCCAAGTCATTGACTATACTTAAAGCAGATGTTGAAAGGTTCAAGGTTTGTCAGGGCAACTAAGGTTACAGGGAGAGGGCAGGAGAATAGGTTTGAGAGGGATAATGGATCAGACATCATTTCAAAAGTGAGAATCAGAGTTGAAGACTCTTTGCTAAGTTACTGTTTCTCCCCATATCCACATAATTTTACTTCAATATTAAACAATGCCCTTGGAGAATTGATACTAGAGTTACGTCCACCTTGTTATCAGGTGGTGCATTACAGATCACAACTTACCATATGTAGGAAAATGTCTCCCAGTGTGGCCTATAGTTCCTTGGTCAGTTAGCTTGAATGTGTGTTCAGTATTCATCTCAAGTCGCCTGGCCAGAACTTCTCAAACAAAACAAAGTATGTGAAAGACACATCTCAATAATGCTCATCGCTTGGTGAAGTTAACAGTATATGTCACATTAGAATAATCTAGGTAAGGCAGATCATAATATTGAGTTGTCTGCAAATTGGAGAAGCACATGAAAGAGCTGGCTGAAGAGGCTGTGGTTGCACTAGTAATAATTTTTTAAGAATCAATTAATTCTGGCATGGTTCCGGAGGAATGGAAAATTGTAAAAGTCACTCCACCCTTCAAGAAGGAGAGAGGCAGAAAAAAGGAAATTACAGGCCAGCTAGTCTGACCTCAGTGGTTGGGAAGATGTTGGAGTCAATTGTTAAGGATGCGGTTTCACAGTACTTGTGGCATCATGTTAAAATAGATCAAAGTCAGCATGGTTTCCTTAAGGGAACATCTTGCCTGACAAATCTGTTCAGATTCTTTGAAGAAATAACAAGCAGGATAGACAAAAGAGAATTGGTGGATGTTGTGTACCTGGATTTTCAGAAGGCCTTTGACAAGATGCCAAACATGGGCTGCTTAACAAATTTAAGAGCCCATGGTATTACAGGAAAGATACTAGCATGAATAGAGCATTGACTGATTGGCAGGAGGCAAAGAGTGTGAATAAAGGGAGCCTTTTCTGATTGGTTGCTGATGACTAGTAGTGTTCCACAGTGGTCTGTGTTGGGACCGCCTCTTTTTATGTTATATGTCAATGATTTGGATGATGGAATTGATGGCTTTGTGGCCAAGTTTGTAGACGATAGGAAGATATGTAGGTGGAGGGGCTACAGATTAGGAGACTGGGCAAAGAAATGACAGCTGGCATATAGTGTCAGGAAGTGTATGATCATGCACTTTGGTAGAAGAATTAAAAGTGCAGACTATTTTCTAAAAGGAGAGAAAATTCAAAAATCTGCAGTGCAAAGGGACTTGTGAATCCTTGCGCAGGATTCCCTGAAGGTTAATTTGCAGATTGAGCCAGCGGTGAGGAAGGCAAATGCAATGTTAGCTTTCATTTCAAGAGGACTAGAATATAAAAGCTCCTCACCTGTTAAACCCTTTCATTCCCGGATGTGACGCTGAGGCTTTATAAAGCATTGGTCAGACTGCACTTGAAGTATTGTGAGTAGTTTTGGGCCTCTTATCTAAGGGAAGTTTGACTGGCATTGGAGACAGTCCTGAGGAGGCTCATAAGAATGATTTCAGGAATGAAAGGGTTAAGGTATGAGGAGCATTTGATGGCTCTGGGCCTGTACTCACTGGCGTTGAGAAGAATAAAGGGAGTTCTCATTGAAACCTATTGAATTTTGAAAGACCTAGATAGAGTGGATGTGGAGAGGATGTTTCCTAGTATAGTGGGTGAGTCTAGGACCAGAGGGTACAGCCTCAAAATAGAGAGACATCCATTTAAGACAGAGATGAGATGTAATTTTTTTAGACAGAGGGTAGTGAATCTGTGGAATTCATTGTCACAGACGGCTGTGGAGGCCAAGTCATTGAGTATATTTAATGTGGAGTTGATAGCTTCAGGGTTTGTCAGGGCAACAAAGGTTACAGGGAAAGGGCAGGAGAATAGGGTTAAGAGGGATAATGGAGTGGCCACGACAGAATAGTGGAGGAGACTTGATGGGCTGAATGGCCTAATTGTGCTCCAGTGTCTTATGATCTAAGGTTCTGAACCCAGACACCAATCAGGCAACACAGCCTTCAGAACTCTTCATCCCCAAACAGAGAATTTTGTTTAGTCCCCTGACTATACTAGCTCCCATTGCAACTATATTTCTCTTCTCTCCCCCCTCCTGAATAACTCCCTGAACCATGGTGCCTTGGTTTGGTGGCTCATCTTTCCTTCAGTACCATCTGCCATCCACACAGGGAGCGAGAATCTCAGACCTATTGGACAAGCTCAAGGGTTAAGGCTCGTCCTTCACTACCTCGTGCATACCCTACCTGCCTCACTATCAGACACAACCTCCTCTTCCTGTCTTGTGTGGGTCACTGGCCAATATTCAGGGAGCAGAAATGATGTTGAGGCCATTGAGCCATTTGTACTGGAGCCATGCAAGTCTCCATTCCCACATAAAGCCCAGGACAAGATAAATGCAACAAAAGTAGATGTGAAAGAGTAGGATTGAACTAAAAATTCCACTGCTCTTGCTGCTCAGGAAGAAATCTCAAGTAAAGGTGGGAAACTTCAGGCAAGTGATGGACTTTGGGAGATAAAATGTAAAAGGGAAGCGCATGGTTAATGGCAGGACCATTAACTCTGGGGTGAACAGAGGGCCATGTCTATGGCTTCCTAAAAGTGTCTGCACAAGTTGACACAGTGGTAAAGAAAGCATATGTCATGCTTGTCTCTGTTTTTTCAGGCATTCATTTCAGAAGCTTGGATGCTATGCTGAAGCTTTATACAACTTTGGTTAGATAGCATTCATTCAATTTTAGTTACAGGAAGGATGAGGAGGGTGCAGAGGAGGTTTACCTAAGTGCTGTCAGGATATGGCTATAGGGAAAGGCTGTTTTCTCTCGAGTGGGAGAGGGGGAGGGGAGAACTGACAGAAGTTTATAAAATTCTGAGAGGCAGAGACGGAGTAGACAGCCGGCATCATTTTCTCTGAGTTGAAATGTCTGACACAATAAGGACAAGAATTAAGGTAAGAGAGGAAAGTCCAAAGTGTGGGGAAAGTTTTTACATAGGGTGTGGTGGGTGCCTGGAATGCACTGCCAGGGGCGGAGTGGAGGCGTTTAAGAGAGGCACATGAATGTGCAGAGATTGGAGGGATATGGACCATGTGCAGGCAGAAGGATTAGTGTAATGGCCTGTTATTGGCTAAAAATTGTGGGCTGAGGGGTCTGTTCCTGTGCTATGTTCAATGCTCTCAGATTCCATTGCCAGTTCTACTCTGGAAGAAAGGCAGAGAATTTCCTGTGGAACAGCATGCAAGTCCTTGAGGCTTGGCTGTTGGAACTGTACACCACACGTATCTGCTGTGTGGGTGGTTGGAAAGCCTCCTGGTGCCCTGGACACCAGGTTATCACATATCCTCAGCACCTGCAGCATAACATCAAAATAAGTGGATCCTGCTCCTCTGTGGATACATTATGCCTCCCAGGTCACTCCAGTTCAGAGAATACCCACCAGTTGTTGGCACAACCGATGCTGTATCTCACTTTAAGTAGTGCAGATTGGTTTTAAGTGCCCACAAAATCGGGCTTCCTGCATGAGTTGATAAGCCAATGTGATGCATGCATACCTCACTTAAAGTAAACACAAAGTTAGATCTGTATTCCTGGACTCTTGTGTCTTCCTTTGAGTTAGTTCAATAGTTCGGAGCTACAAAACATAACATTGACGACAAGGTATTTGTGAAATGAAACCGAGGATGCTAGTGACCTGTTGAAAATGCACTGAGATGCTCGAACTGAAAAAAAACACATTGAAGACCAGCAAGTGAAACAACACAGCCCAGCATGTGCAGAGACTGGCGAGAAAAAAAAGGCAGGAAATGGAAGAATATACAGGTCCATAAACAGTGACTACCAAGTGATAATATAAAAGAGCATAAATGTCTGGCTACATCAAAAAAATTGATGCATTTTATTACACAAAAGATAACTGGAATATGTGTACTGAGCTATTTCGACAATATTTTCAATCAAATGAAATAGCAAATGAGAAATGAGTACTGTTTGCTTTGAAGTTTAGCTGTTCCAACCAAACCAGCTGAAATGAGCTTTGCTGATATTGTCAAAGTAATGCAGGAACATTTAGAATCAAAACCATCATTAATTGCAGAATGTTTAGGTTTCATAAGGGGAATCAAAAGGATGGGTAGTCCACTTCAGCGTATCTGGTTGAATTGAAGCGATTGAGCATGGTCAGTATGGTAATGGGTTTGATGATGCAGAAAGACATTGTTTAGATAGTGAAATCATACAAGAAAACATTCAAAAATAGCTCCTAACTGAAACACAGTTTACATTTAAAAGAGCAGTTGAAATCATCATTTCAATGGAAACCTCAGACAGAGATGCAATTGTGTTGCAGTCAGAATGAAAGTGAGGGGAAACAAAATTGCAGCATCTAAACAGAAACCTGCCTGGCTGAAGAAGTTGTGTTACCATTGTGGTGGGGGCTCACATATACCAAACAAATGCAGGTTTAAAGGCGGAATTTGCAGAAAATACAGCAAAGTAGGACACATACAATGGGCATGCTAAACAGATAAAAATAAACGGAGAAAGAGAAAAAGATAACAAGTCAAGTTGCAGTTTCAAAAAGAGCACTAATCTGCATGCTGTTGATGTGAGTGACACAGGACTGTGTTGCCTTGAGATTTACAATATGAAACTTAACAATAGACAAGCAATATGGCTTACCCAGAAGTGAATGGCAAATGAATTTAAATGGAATTGGACACTGGCTCGGCTGTTTCAGTCATTCCACAAAATGAGTTTGAACAGCATTTCAAAGAAGCTTGAAGCTTGCAGATATGTAATTAAGAATTTATACTGGAGAAAAGATAACTTCTGTGGGAATGATATTTGTAACAGTAAAGTACAAGAACTAACAAGCCAAATTGAATTTATATGTGGTAAAATCAGGAGGACCAGTATTTTGGGGGCATGAATGGCTGTTTGGAGATCATCCACCATTTGCCTACCACATCCCATACAATAGAGCCAGCTGAAAGCGAATTTAAAATGTGGCATAGCTTTAAGCTGGAAGGGAGTTCAAAGAGCTTCAGGAAAGTTGCAAGCATTCAGCTTTTGTGAGTATAAAGAACCAGACTCAACTCTGCATACATTAAGGTTATTGCATCAACTTGAAGTGGGAGACAAAAAGCTGCCTGAAAACGTAGATGCTAAGACCAAAGCCCAGCTGGATGAATGGAAGACCAATGAGAAAGGATTCAATGGAGATACGAAAATGGAGGATTCAGCAGATGATGTCGTGGATGAGAAAACCAAGAGGAGAGATCAGATCATAAAGGAAACATGGAAAGATTAATAAGAGATCAAGATGCACAAACTAGAAGAAGGAAAAGGAAGGATAAGAAAGATATGTAGAGCTGTCAGAACCCTCCTGCAGTCTCAGAGTCAATTCCTACAACCACCATGGAGGAGGCCGCAGAATCTAAGATTGTTTCACAGCCACAAGTCTCACCTGGCAAGCAGAGTGACCCCCCCTTGTCAGGAAAGATATTATCCCACAAGGGTAAGAAATCCTCCATAGCAATTAAGTCATTAGGCCAGAATGGGACAATTTAAAATTTACTATGCTGTGGATGTCTGTATCTAGTAGTTGTATAATATCCCGTGTATGTAGTTGAGATGCATTCTCTATTGAGGTGGAATTTATAGTTAAGCAGGGAAGAGTGCTGTGTATTTAATATTTCAATATTACTTGAGTAAGTTTGTATATATATATTGGTTGATTTAGCATTCTTGTTCATTTAATTAATTAATTATGGGTTATATGTACAAATTATATATGTCATCACGCTACAAGGTGATACTTACATGCCTCACTTTAAGTAAACATGAAGTTAGACCCACATTCCCGGACTCCCGTGTCTTCCTTTGAATTGGTTTAATATTTTGAAGATACAGAACTTAACAGCTGAGATTTTCAGAGATCACCACTTTTGTGTGAAGTGACAAGTTAGAACTGTGTCAGATGAGTATCTGGCAATGGCCACCTACATCAAGTGGCGGTCTCCCTGTTTCTGCTTAGACCTGGGTCCCATTTCCCCCATTAGAGTCTTATAGCTGAGCAGAGAATTATATGAATCAGGAGGCAAGAGACACAACTCTTCACAGAAATCATTTCAAGTTCAAGACTTGTCAGTCAAGTTTTCTGTCGTCTGCACAAGTACCTGTACACACAGATGCGATGAAAAACTTACTTGCAGCAGCATCACAGGTACATAGCATCAAATAAACACCATTCGAAAGAAAAAAAACATAAACGATACACATTTTTTTACAGGAACAAACTGCAGCTATTGAGTTCCAAATTGCCATACATCCTTATGACAGAGAAGGAGGTAATTTGGTCCAGCAAGTCTATAAAACAATCCTGTTCCCCCACTCCCCCCCCCCAGCATATTTTCTCCACATTCCCATCAACTCTTCTATCTCATCCAGGTTCTACCATCTACCTACACATCTAGGATTAGGATGATCTGCAGTGGACCCTTTGTAGTGTGGGTGGAAGCCAGAGCACTGGAGGGAAACCCATACAGTCACCAAGAGAACCCCATTAGACAGCACTACAATATATTAAAGCCACTCAATAAATGTAAATTGTGGTTCCAATGAGTAATTTCAATACCAGTCCCACAGTTATGACATTGGCCTTTGTTGTATGATGTAACAGAATTTAGCATCATTTGTAATCAGTGATTTAAGAAACTCAGCTATTCTTAGAATAGAATGTGATTGCATTGTAAAGAAAGATATCACAATTGACCGTTATCATTTCTATGCCAAAATCGCATTCTTTCTGAACTGAATTCTATTGAGATTGTCTGAAATCTTTTGATACTTTTAACAGTCACAGTAGGGACAGCTACATAAAATGTTCAAGTGGTTTAGAATATTTCTTCGAAAGAATGGCAGCCACCATTTGTTCACCAACTCGGAGGAAAATGAAGAGGACTTGAGGGAAGACAATATTCATATCAAACAGATTAAAAGCTATGGCCAGGTGTTACAGAAAACTTATTTACCACTGAACATCAGGCTCGAAGCTGCATCATCTTTAGGCATAATAAGCTTTACAGGTCTGTTGACTTTCTATTCCTGTCCTTCTGATGTCAACTTCATAGATCCCTAGTTCTTGTCGAACAGATCTGTTGATTTTTCAAAGTTCATGTAATTTCCACTTCATAATAATTACTGTTCTCTGGTCCTCAAACTGCCTGCTATCTGAGCCTAACTGACTGCAAAACTAACCTAGTGTAGCTAAAATCAAGTCATTTAGTCCATGAGTACCCTGTAAAATCTAACCAACACATTCAACCATCAATGCAAAGATTACCAGGGTTACCAGGCACCCTAATATTTGACGGACCAACCATCACACGCAAACCCTACACTAATCCCATTTGATTCTCCCCACAGCCCCACCAATTTCTCCTAGATTCTATCACTCACCTATAGACATTGACATAGAACAGTACAGCCATGGAACAGGCCCTTTGGCCAACAATGTTGTGCTGAACTAGCTAAAAATTAAAGCAAAAAAACCCCCCAAAATATAACCCTTCTTACCTACACAATGTCCATATCGCTCCATCTTCTGCACATTCATGTACCTATCTATATGTCTCTTAAAAGCCTGTAATGTAGGCAGTACATTCCAGGCATCTACCACACACTGAGTAAAAGACTCACCCCTCACATCCCCTTTGAACCTACCCCCTCTCACCTAATGCCCTCTAGTGTTAGACATTTCAATCCTGGGAAACAGATACTTCTTGTTTACTCTATGTATGCCTCTCATAATCTTATAA